>NC_045426.1:169410812-169713312 GCF_902635505.1 Sarcophilus harrisii
AGGGATCTGCTCCTTCCTGGTCTGGAAGTTGGATTCTACAACTCTCCAGGTGCTTGACATTGTCCCCAAAATCATCTCTTCTCTATCTGCTGACTGGAATAAAAAACAAAAACAAAACAAGCAAAACAAAACAACCTCCAGGTACAGGAACAAGAACTTTCCTCTGACTAACAGGTAAAAAGGACCCACAAATGCAAAGTGTCTATTTTCTAAGGCAGTCATGGGGAGGGAGGAGGCATGCACAAGATTTCCCCAGGGTTGTCCCTGGACATAGGTCTTGTTAAACAATGCTTATCTTATTTTATCTAAAAGGGTATACCCAACAATGACTTCTTTTTTATAAAACCACAGACCAGTCAAATAATCCATTATTAATATTTCATGGTGAGAGGATCTACATTTCAGTTTGTGATAACAATTCACAAGCCAGTGGACCAGTTGTCAATGATAGGTTGATCTTGAGTGGCCATTTATACCTTCCAAAGGATCCACACAAAAGCTGAGCTCAGCAAGACCATCAGGACCTCCCCATTCTAACCCACTTCCATCCCTACGGATCATCTTTCTCCCTGCTTAATGGGGATGCTTCCTGAGTGCATGTTTCTTGCTTCTCAATTAGTGAGGGTTATTATTTTTTCACTAATTTGGCAGGTATTTTATGACATATGTCAACAGATTCTCCTCGATATGTCCTAGTAAAAATTTCAGATATGTAGGGATGGAAATTAAAAATCTAAGAATGTAAACTAGGCTTCCCAATCAAATTGAAGACTAGATGTGTCAGGCAACTAATTCATAATCCCAGAGAGTCCTCCTGGTCTCTCTCTCTCTCTCTCTCTCTCTCTCTCTCTTTCTCTCTCTCTCTCTTTCTCTCTCTCTCTCTCTCTCTTCTCTCTCTCTGTCTGTCTGTCTGTCTCTGTGTGTGTGTGTGTGTGTGTGTGTGTGTGTGTGAGTTGTCTCTGTCTCTCTGTCTGTCTCACTCTCTGTATCTCTGTGTCTGTCAGTCTCTCTGTCTGTCTGTCTCTTTCTCTCTTTGTCATCCTAGGATAATTTTTGGATAACATCTTTGCTTGGCTAGTTCAAAAGGCTAAATACTATTATAAGAAACTCTATGGACTAGACCGATCATTTTGGATGCAACAAATATTGTTCAAAATAGGCTACTTGTGCTGAAGAAGGAATTGGAAAGGCAAAATAAGAAACATACATTAAGCCAAAGATTCCTGCTTCTTCCCTCCAAGGTCTGGTCCTGTTTGACTCAGACAAAAACTCTCTAAAAATCCTCCATGTTATATTGGGTTTGACACACCCAATTCCACGTAACAACAGACATGTTTCTGTAGTCCCTGAAGGATTTCTTGTAAATATTTTCCCCCAGTAAAGGAGCTTGCTTTGTTTTATTTTATCTCTGCTGTCTGTATTTGTACTCCATGTTTTCTTGGGAATTCCAAACCTCATCTCCGACTCCATAAAGACAGACCTTTATAAAATGATGGTAGTGGGAAATTGTATTTATTAATATATTGTTCTCAGAATCCAGTGATTTGAGCTCAATGTTTAGTTGGTCCTTAACTTTTCTCTAAAATAGATAACTTCAATCCAAAATGATTTGCAATATATATGTGTGAGAAGTATAAACAAATTAAGATGTGAAATCTAAGCAGGGAAAGGTCCATACTGACTAAGATGATTTGGGAAGATTTTTTTTTAATTTATTTTTAATACACATTGCTTTTTGAATCATATTGGGAGAGAAAAATCAGAGCAAAAGTGAAAAAACTATGGAAGAGGGAAAAAAAATCAGAAAAAAGAAGTGAACATAGCATGTGCTGATTTACATTCAATCTCCATAGTTCTTTCTCTGGATGCAGACAGCATTTTCAGTTCAAAGTCTATTGGGATTGCCCTGGATCACTAACCACTAAGAAGAACCAAATCTTTCATAGTTGATCATTGTACATTCTTGCTGTTATTGTGCACAATGTTTTCCTAGTTCTGCTTGTTTCACTCAACATCAGTTCATGTAAATATTTCCAGGCCTTTCTAAAATCAGCTTGTTCATCATTTTTAATAGAACAGTAACATTCCATTATCTTCATATACTTCATATCATATGTTTTTCCACAATTGATGGGTTTCTACTTATTTTCCAATTCTTTGCTACCACAAAAAGAGCTGCTACAAATACTTTTGCACATATGATTCCTTTTCCCTCTTTTATTATTTCCTTGGGATACAGACCTAGTAGTGCCATTGCTGGGTCAAAAGGTATGCACGGTTTGATAGCCATTTGGGCATAATTCCAGATTGCTCTCCAGAATGGTTAGATCATTTTACAACTCCACTAATGATGCATTAGTGTATCAGTTTTCCCACATCCTCTCCAACATTTATCATTATCTTTTCCTGTCATCTTAGCCAATCTGAGAGGTATGAGGTAGTTAACCTCAGAGTTGTTTTTAATTTGCATTTCTCTAATCAATAGTGATTTAAAACATTTTTTCATATGACTATAGGTGACTTTAATTTTATCATCTGAAAACTGTCTGTTCATATCCTTTGATCATTTATCAATTGGGGAGTGACTTATATTTTTATAAATTTGACACAGTTCTTTATATTTTAGAAATGAGACCTTTATCAGAAGGCTGTAAAGATTTTTTTCTAGCTTTGTACTTCTCTTTTAATCTTGTTTGTGTTGGTTTTGTTTGTGTAAAAACTTTTTAATTTAATGTAGTCAAACTTGTCCATTTTGCCCTTCATAATGTTCTCTAGTTCTTCTTTGATCATAAATTCCTCCTTTCTCAAAGATCTGAGAGGTATATTATGCCTTGCTCTCCTAATTTGTTTATGGTATCATCCTTTATGCCCAAATCATGTACCCATTATGACTTTATTTTGATATGGGGGTGTGAGATGTAGGTCTATGCTGAGTTTCTGACATATTATTTTCCATTTTTTTGGGAAACTTTTTGAACAAGGCAAAACATTTAAATTGAATTTAGAGGAATGGGAGAAAATTCACTTGAAGGAAGTTAGTCCAAGAACATGAAACAAACATGAGCAAAGGCTTGATCTTGAGATAGAGACTATCTAGGGGCAGAAAATAATCAAGTTTGACTGGAGTCTAGAAGGGTGTAGCATGAGACAAGATTAGAAAATGAAAGTGAAGGCAGATTGTGGAGGGCCTTGCATGCTTGACAAAATAATCTGACCTTGTGAAACTGAGGCAGTTAATGATTTTACCAACCATCTTCATTTGCTTAGACTCTTTTATTATCCAGAAGAAATAGAACTGACCTTGGATCAGGACTGCCAATTAAGAAGAAAATCAAGGATTTTTTGAGATTGATATACGAGAGATAATCAAGTGAATCTAGAACCTCTTCAGCTGTGCAAGAAACTGTAGAGCTGGCTCATAGCAGTGCCTAATGGCCAGAATTCTTGCAAAAAAATTCTGGTTCCAGGGCCTGGAGGCTTTTCAGTCTGACCCATGTCCTTATTCTGTATGCCCTAAGGTATGGAAACTGAACCTAGAGAATCATGGCAGTACCCAATTGGGACACAGCACATTCATCTCCACTCATCCTTGTTTTTTATAATCTTTACAATCTAATCCTGAAAATGGACTCGGGTCTGCTACAACTCTACATTCATGTTGCCTGCTTAAGAGAAATGAAACACACATACAACCTAATATCCAAATGCTAGGGTTCACAACTGTGACTCAATTGGCATTAGGGAGTCAGAGAAGATATTGAGGACTGAGGGGAGATGAGAAGATGGTGAATTAGGACGGTATATTTCAAACTCTCCAGATTTTCTCCACAAACAGGACAAATTTGAGCCTCAGTGCAAACATAGACTGATGAAAAATCAAGAAGACTTGAGACAGAACTAGAGACCTCCTGGGACAATCCAAAAAGATCAGAATAAAGACGCCAGGATGGGGGATTAACTTGTGTGAAATGTAAACACCTCCAAATCACTATTGATCAGAGAAATGCAAATTAAGACAACTCTGAGACACCACTACACACCTATCAGATTGGCTAAGATGGCAGGAAAAGATAGTGAGGAAAGTTGGAGGGGATGTGGGGAAAACTGGGACACTGATGCATTGTTAGTGAAGTTGTGAACGGATCCAGTCATTCTGGAAAGCAATTTGGAACTATGTTCAAAAAGTTATCAAACTGTGCATGCCCTTTGATCCAGAAGTGTTTCTACTGGCCTTATATCCCAAAGAGATCTTAAAGAAGGGAAAGGGGCCTGTATATGCAAGAATGGTTGTGGCAGCCCTTTTTGAAGTGGCCAGAAACTGGAAAATGAATGGATGCCCATCAATTGGAGAACAGGGATGCTGTGGGCATTTGCAGGAGGGGGAAGCTCTTGATTTGGGGTGCCAAGTCAGAGGAAAGAGCTCAAGTGAAACTAGAGGCCCCATCCCTCTACCCACAATTACAGATGCTTCATTAATAATTCTTACTTTTTAAAAAATGAATTGGCAAAGAAGAAAGAACCCAATCATAGAAACTTACTGTGGGAATAGGGAAGACCAGGGTTTATCTTCAGAGGAGGGCAATGAAGTAAAAAAAAAAGACTCTTTTACCTCAAAGAATTACTTTAAATAGTTATCTACTCAGAAAGAATTTATAGAACTCAACAAATACTTTAAAAATCAAGTGAGAGAGACTGAGGAAAAACTAAAAAGTAAAAATAAAAACTAAGAAAAACAAGATTATGAAAAAAAATTAACTAATTAGAAAAGGAGATACAGAGTCTTAAAGATGAAAATAACGCTTAGAAAATTAGAATTGGGTAAGGGGAAGCCAGTGAAGCTATAAGAGTCCAAGAAATAACAAAACAGAATATAAAGAATGAAAAAGTAAAACAGAATGTGAAACATTTTATAAAGAAAAACAACAGATCAAGAAGAGAAAATATAAGAATAATTGGACTACATGAAAGCTGTGACCATAAAAAGAATCTTGACACAATAATACAAGAACTATTCCAAGAAAATTGTCCAGGAGTGATAGAACATGAGGGGAAAGTAGAAATAGAAAAAAAAAAAGCACTGATCACCACCTCAAAGAGATCCTTTGTGGAAAACACATAGGAATATTATTGTCAAACTTTGAAACTCCCCAGACCAAAAAAGAAAATTTTGCAAGAAACAAGAAAAAAAACAATTTAAATATATTGGAGCTACAATTAGAACTGTACAGATTTTATTAGTAGCCATCATAAAAGACCTCAGATTCTAAAATAATACATACCAGCAATCAAAAGTAGACTTGTGGTAAAAAAAATATCACATCCAGAAAAATTATCTGTAAAATTGAATGCAAAAAAAGGGTTGTACTTGTAGGTTTTCAGGACTTTGTCTCAACCAAACTCAAATTTAATAGAAAATTTAATATATAAGAGCCAATATCAAAGATTAATTTTAAGGAATTCAACATGGAAAAATCATTTATGTTTTTACATGGAAATGTATACCATATGTTTAAGATTGACATCTTGGATGGCTCAAAAGAAAGATTGGGGCAGAGTTGAGTATAATCTGGCTCTAAAAAGCAAAACTGTCTAGGAAAAGGTAAAAATAATCATTATGTTATACAGATGAAGTCCAGAGGAAGAATAAACATAGAAACATTAGAAGAGGGGAGGAGGACTCATAATTCTGAGTCCTTACATTGAGAATGAGTTAAATAGGCAACACTCCATATATACCATGAAGATTATAGCACCCTCCAAAATCTAGAAAGAAATAAGGGGGGGGGGAGTCAATAAGATAAGGTGGGATACAGAAGGTTGCATAGATTTATGGAAGTGGGACAAAATGTATAGATTAATAGGTAAGTGATAAAGTATAAGATGAGGTATAAAAAGATGTGTAATGGTAGTGGGATAGTGTGTACATTATTGGGGAAGGAATAAACAGGGATGAGGGAATGATGACATAGGATAAAGTGAGGTTAAAAGGTATTTATGTTAACAAGAGTGGGATAAGGTATATAGATTAATGAGAATGGGATGAAAAGGGAAGAAAAAGGTTGGGGGAGAAGATAAGGGAGGGATTCATAGGTGGGGGGAGGTTAAGTAATAGCAAGGCAAGTTAAAAAGCAGAATTAAAGTGGAAGAGTTCATTGGGATAGAAAATAAATGATATCCACAAACTCTCAACAAGGATCAAGAGTAGAATTAATTAGGAAAAAAAGTAGGATTAGTAGTCATTGTTCTTAGACAAAATTAAACGTAAAGATACAATCAAGAGAAAAATCTATATTATATATCAACCATGTTTATATATGGGTAAATGTATATGTATATATATATATATATATATATATATATATATATATATATATATGGGTCTTAGTATATGTGGGTGTATGTATTTGTGTATATAGACATGTATATCTGTATTATTAATATATATATTCAGAGGTGTATATATAGTATATATAAATATATCTGTGCTTAACTGTAGTCTGGGGAAGGGGAGGGATGAAAAGGGTTAAAAAAAAGTAAAAAGTGCACAGCAGAGAACAAAAGAATAACCTAAAAGGAAGCAAAGGAAAGATGAACACTTATGAATATAATCTTTTCTATTATTATATATGCTTTTTTGAAATGGAAATTTATTATTATATATGTTGAATCCTCATATTCTGCTGGGCATATGACAATGTTTCACTTTGTTTTCTTTTTTAATTTTCCTTTAATAAAATAAAATAAAACGTAATTAATGATACTATTTAAAAAAAGTATTGAGGATTAATATGCCCTGATCTGTGTATTATGAACATTAGCCTCGAAGCAATGTGAAAGATGATTTGGAAGCTACTGTAGTAATGAAGGGCTTTTCCTAGGGAGGTAACAAAGGGAATAGATTTTGAAGACAAAATATTGATTTCAGGAAGATCTCAGACTGGCCAACCTTAATTCCAAGACCATGATTTGAATCCCGGGTCAGAATTCAAGTCCAGAATTTCTGATTTTTCCAGACTTCAGAACCCATGAATCAATTGTAGTCTTACTACCTGAGATTTCTTCACCCTGGAATATCCTTCCTTGCTTGAGACCTTCTCACTCTAGAATATCCTCTATCACACTGATCAGTATTTTTCTTTCATTTTAGGGTACAGCCAAGGGAAATCAACCTTTATCATGTTTAGGACTGTGTTCTAATATTCTGGAATTCTAGAAGGTACTTTCTTTCCTGCCCCATCTTCTCAGCTTCCTTTTGTGTATTGTTTCTACCATTAGAATATAAGTCCTTGAAAGCAGAAACTGTTTTTGCTTTGTATTTATAATCTCATGCTTAGCACAGTGCTAGACATTGTGTTAACTGAAAAATTAGCCCAATTTACTGAGATAAAAGCTTACTGCTTCACCAATATGATTTGTAAGTATAGGTATATATATATTTTTTAAGTATAACAATTTTTTTTTTTTTTTTTTTTTTTTTTTGCTTTATGCCCTTCTCTTTGGGTAACTATAGTGAAGGTGCTTATGTAGATCAGGGATTCATAACCTTTTTTGTGTCATGTGCCACTTTGATAGGTTTTGATGAAGCCTGTGGACCCCTTGTTAGAATATTGTCTTTAAATGCATAAAATAAAATTTGCATAATTATGAAGGAAACCAATTTTATTGAAATACACATGTGTATATATACATACACACATGTCATGCCCTGGAAAATTGACATTCTTTATCCACTTGGTTTTCTTGTGTGGATGGTTAGTTTGAACATAGTATTTTTACAGAATGAAAATTAGCATTTTTAATGATGCTCTGAATCATCAAGGAAATATTCATTTTTGGAAGGGAGAATAATCAATCATTCAGTCTATCAACCAGCATTATTAAGAGCTTACTATGTGCTAGACCCTATGATAAATACTGAGTACAGAAAAAAATTTAACAAATATCATCTATGCTTTCAAGGAGCAAACATTCTAACTGACATAAAACATATATGTATATGCAAAATATATACAGTATCAATCGAAGAAAATTTCAGAAAGAAAACACCAGCAATGCGTGTTTACTAGGGAAAGAACTGGGGAAAGCCTCTTGCAGAAAGAGGAATTTGAGCTGAGCCTTAAAGAAAACCAGGAGGCAAAGATGAAAAAGGAGAGCATTCTAGTTAAGGGGGCAGCCAGTGAAAAGATATGGAGTTGGGGAATGGGTATCCTCCACAGTAGTCTTTTCTGATACTTCATTGTAGTACAGAGATAACCTTCAGCTCCTGGTCAATGTTCTGGCAGTTCTACCATGATGGAAAGATTTCAAACATAGTTCCAAGCATGGATCATGTCTGTTTTTTGTGGATCAGCCAAGCTAAGAATGTTCATTGCTAGTAGACTAGTCACTTAGTGATGAATTATTTGGCCATGAAAGGCCATGTTCTATTTAATAATGCATTGCTTTACATCTTAGTAAGTCATAAAAACAGTGAAATGAAAGACATTGCCTTTGGAAAGCCTAGACTGCAAGCTATATAGTAGAATTGTGTAAGACTTAGTAAATTGTGTTAATTTTTCTAAGTTGTCATTTTCTTTTCATTTTTGCTGCCATAACTCTTAAGTCTGGGTCTTTATCAACTTGATTTAACTTATTACAACAGTTTCTTACCTGACCTAAATTAACCTTCCAAAAATAACTTAAAAAAAACCCCAAACCTCAACATTATTTTCCCTTTCAAAAATCTTTAATAGCTGCCTATTGATCACTATTCCTTAATTTGGAATTTAAGGTCTTCTGTTAAGTGAATTTGTAATTGTCCTTGTCGATCACTATTCCTTATTGTGACATCTTTATATTAACCATAGCCAGGATTTAAAATCAGAATCAGAGGATGCAGGTTCAGATTGTGGGGGATCTTAGATACCAAGCAAAAGAGTTTGTGCCATGTTGAGGCTTGGGGCAATAGGGAACCAATGAAATTCTTTTTTTTCCTTTTCTCCCTTCCTCCCTCCCTCCCTCCTTCTCTCCTTTCCTTCCTTCCTCCCTCCCTCCCTCCTTCTCTCCTTTCCTTCCTCCCTTCCTCTCTTCCTTCCTCCCTCCCTTCCTCCCTTCCTTCCTTCCTCCCTTCCTCCCTCCCTTCCTCCCTTCCTTCCTTCCTTCCTTCCTCCTTTCCTTCCTTCCTCCCTCCCTCCTTCCCTCCCTCCCTCTCTCCCTTCCTCCCTTTCTTCTTTCCTTCCTTCCTCCCTCCCTCCCTCCCTTCCTCTCTCCTTTCCTCCCTTCCTTTCTTCCTCCCTTCCTCCCTTCCTCCCTAGCTTACTTACTAGCTTACTGGCTATGTGACCCAAATTTTGCCTCATTTTCCTTATCTGTAAAATGGGAGTAATAATGACACCTATCTCACAGAGTTATTGTGAAGATCAAAATAATATCTGTGAAATTAGTTAACATAGTGCCTGGAATATAGTAGTTCCTTTATAAATGTTAGTTATTATGATGGCAAATGCTTATGCTGCATATGCCCTTGGAGACATGTGGCTCTCTGAATAGGAAATTTTAATGTAAGAATAAGTCTAAGGAAGGGGGGAAATGGAGGGCTGAAGGACAATTTCTGTCTAGAAAAGGATGCTAGAAAGTAGGGAGGGGTCTTTCTAAGCAAGTTAGAAATTGGGCAGCCAATCACAGTTAGGCTGAGTATAAAGCTAACAGGCTGGAGTCCTCTGATTCCATTTACAAATTTATCTTCCTCCTTCTTTGATGTTTATGTCTTCTAGGAAGCAATAAAAAGTGTCCTTAGGGGAACATCAACCAACACTAACATTCTGGTGCCTGTATGGTACAGGTTCTTGGCCAGCGGTCACTAAACTTAGGTTTGGATACTGCAGACAATCAACATTTTTCACAGTGAGATAAAAGAGACTGTCACAAAGTTTACAGCCTATTGCTTTTGTTCCTTTCAGGCTCTTTGAAAACTTTTATTTGCCTTTGTTCCTATGTCTTTCCAATCAGAGTGCCCAGAACCTGAATGATCTATAAATCAGCACTTAGCTTAGGCAATGCTTGACACTCCTTCCTTTACTGGACTTCTCATTTTGACTTCCTCTAACATTCCTGTAGAAATCTCCTAAAAAAGAGACATTCGTCCCATGGTCAGGCCAGCAACTCTAGAATGATGTGAACATATTTGTTTTCACTCTCAGAACCTTATTGGTAGCTTTCCCATCTCAAAGAAATTTTAAAAATATAATCTTTAGGTCACTTCTTTTTAATTCTTCTTTTAATTGGAATCTTCTTCTATTAGAATATAAGCTTCTTGAGGGTAAGTTTTGTCTTGCTTATGTATTTATGTTCCCAGTGCTTATCACAGTGCCTGGCTTACATAGTAAGTAGTTAATAAATGTAATAGTCCATGGGTAGTGGACTTGCCCAGGGTCACACAGCCAGAAAGTGTGAAGTGTCTGAGGACAGATTTAAACTCAGGTCCTCTTGACTTCTGGGCTGGTCCTCTATCCACTGTGCCATCTAACTGCCCCCCAAAAAAGTAGAGCTAGAAAAAAATAACAAAATTTATCTGTATAAACAAAAGGTCAAGAATATTAAGGGAAGCAAGAAGAAAAAATGTGAAGGAAGATGGCCTGATCATAAATTGTATTATAAAGTGGTAGTCATCAAAACTATCTGTACCACTATTAGGTTTGTATTTCAAAGAGATTTTTAAAAGCAGGGGAAAGGATGTATTTTTACAAAATATTTATAGCAAGGTTTTTTTTTTTTTTTTGTGGTGGCAAACAATTGGAAATTGACAGTATGCCCATCAACTGAGAAATGGCTGGACAAATTGTGATATATGATTATAAAAGAAGATTATTGTGCTATAACAAATGACCAGCAGGATGCTTTCAGAAAAACATGAAAAGACTTACATGAACTGATGTAGATTAAAGTGCACAGAACAAGATTGTACGCAGTAACAATATTGTATCAAGAGCAACTGTGAATAGCTTAGCTCTTCTTAGCTAAGATAATTCCAAAGAATTCATGATCCATCTTCAGAGAAATAATGGATGGAGCCTGAACACAGATACTATTTTTCCCTTCTTCCCTCCCTCCCTCCCTTTCTCTTTCTCCCTTTCTCCCTCCCTCCCTCCCTCCCTTTCTCTTTCTCCCTCCCTTTCTCTTTCTCCCTCTCTCCCTTCCTCCCTCCCTTTCTCTTTCTCCCTCTCTCCCTCCCTCCCTCCTTTCTCTTTCTCCCTCTCTCCCTCTCTCCCTCCCTCCCTTTCTCTTTCTCCCTCCCTCCCTTTCTCTTTCTCCCTCTCTCCCTCCCTCCCTTTCTCTTCCTCCCTCCCTCCCTCCCTCCCTTTCTTTTTCTCCCTCTCTCCCTCCCTCCCTCCCTCCCTTTCTCTTTCTCCCTCCCTCCCTCCCTCCCTTTCTCTTTCTCCCTCTCTCCCTCCCTCCTTCCCTTTCTTTCTTTCTTTGTTTCTTTCTTTCTTTCTTTCTTTCTTTCTTTCTTTCTTCTTTCTTTCTTTCTTTTTTTCTTTCTTTCTTTCTTTTGTGGGGGGTGTGAATTTCAAGTTTTCTTCCATAAAATGACTACTATGGAAATGTTTTCAATGATTGCACATGATTAACCTGTATTAGATTGTTTACTGTCTCAGGAAGGGAAGAGAGGGAGGGAAGGAAGGAGAGAGGGAGAGAGACAGAAAAGAAGAGGTGGGAAGGAGGAAAAGAGGAGGGGAGGAAGAAAGAAGGAAGGAAGGAGAAATAGGAAGAGGAGGAAAGAGAGAGAGAGAGAGAGAGAGAGAGAGAGAAATTTGAAACAAATTCTTTTAAAATGAATGCTAAAAATTTTTTTTACATGTTATTTGGGGGGAAATAAAGTATTATTTTAGAAATACTGTTTGAACTTCATACAATAAAAAAAAGCTTTTGCTCTCCTGCTTTATTATTGCCTTTGGTTTTCTTATTCTTCCCTATCCTGATTTACTTTGCTTCTCAATTTAATAGAGTGCTTTTCATTTGAGAAAAACTGATGAACTGCAAAAGAAGCAGAACAGGGCTTTGCTCAGGCCTGCACCTGGAGAAAGAGAACTCGTGTTCAGAATATTGATATCCAAGGAAAGAAATTCCTCCAGAATGCTGATTAGCATGAACTAAAGTCATGCACTGGGAAAACCCCACTCTGAGCGGATTTGTTGTTGCACAAGAGGATATATTTCCTGCAAATCATGTATGGTACATCAGAAAGAATATTGTTCAATCATTTTTTTCAGTTGTGCCCAACTCTTCATGGTCCCATTTGGGGTTTTCTTGGTAAAGATACTGAAGTGGTTTGCCATTTCCTTCTCCAGTTCATTTTACAAATGAGGATAGTGCGGCAAACAGGACTCAGGGTCACACAGCTAGGAAGTGTTTGAGTCCAGATTAAAAATTAATGAGATGAGTCTCCCTGATTCCTAGCTCAGTGCTTTATTTGCTGAACCATCTAGGTGCTCCATCAGAAAGTGAACCAGTTTTGAAATCATAGAGTCAGAGAGGCTCTTGTCTCTGACACTGCTCCCTGAAGGACATCCCTTACCTTCCTGGACCTCAATTTCCTTGTGCTTTTTAAGCTCTAGACTTATGATCTGACTGTATGTAGCAGGATGAAGTGATGATAATCATTTATTTTAAAGCTGCAGAAGGTCTCAGGATGAAGATGACTGGTTCAGCCCTCTTCCTTCCGAGAGGTGAGACATCATTAACTGCATTTAATAGATAAAGTGAGTAAGGAATAATATCAGCCACACTTCCCTGCCACATTCAAACCATTTTCTCTCCACTCAGGCCTTCCCACCACCTCCTTCCCCCTTGGAATTGTAGATCATGACCTCATTTCCAACTTACTACACTAGGGACTTTGGAGAATTTCTCTGGTTAAATCTGGGAATCTCTCTCTCTCTCTGTTTCTTCCTTTCTCCTTTTATCTCTCTTTCCCTCCCTTCCTCCCTCTCTTCCTCCTCCCCACCTCCTTCTCCCTTTCTGTCTGTCTCTGTCTGTCTCTGTCCCTTTCTCTCTCTCTCTCTTTGTCTCTCTCTCTCTCTCTCTCTCTCTCTCTCTCTCTCTCTCCCTCTCCCTCGCTCTTTGTCTCTCTGTTTCTCTCAAAGAATTATCTCATTCCCAATGGAAGTTCCTTCTTCTATGTATATTTTCTCTAATTTTTGTTTTGCTATCAAGTTGGATGGGTTTATTTGCTATTTGCTTCATGTATTCATGGTGGAATTAGCATATGGTGGTAAGAAAGGCAGATGAAGAAATGGAGACAGAGGTTGTGACTTGCTCAGGGTCACATAACTCTTTATGTCACTGAACTTCAATTTCTTCACTTTTAAAATGTAGTGGTAGGTAGGTTGTACTAGAGATGAGAGCATTGAACTAGGTTCCAAGAAGATCTGAGTTCAAATCCAGCTTCAGACACTTAAGTGTTTGCTTCTAGACAAAGTTCTTAACTTTTGTCTGCCTCAGTTGATGGGGATCAATTCATCCATAAAATGGGGATGATAATCATAGTACCTGGAGTCATGTTGAGGATTAGTTGAGATAATATTTGCATACCACTTCTTGGTATGTAGTAGGTGCTTATTCTCTTCCCTCTCCCCTTACTTCTCTAAACTTACCTCCATCTATTCTGTAAATAGCTTTACTTATCTATATATCTATATGTTGTCTCCCTGTTGCATTGCATCAGAATGCAAACCTTTTTTTACATGTCTAGTGCTTTACACCATGACATAAATGTTTACCATACCAAAACAGTAAGCTTAGTCAGTCATTCAATTAACATTATTTCTCAAGTGCTTGCTAAGTACCAAACACTGTGCTAAACCCTGGGAATATAAAGGGGAAACAAGTTCTAGCTTCTAGTTCTACCCTCCCACTCCAGATCTTGTTTGAATTAAGGAGAGACAACATATAAATAGCTAATGGAAAGTCATCTTAGAAGGAAGGCTAGTGAAAGGGAAGAAGATCAGGAAAGGCTTCCTGTAGAAGGTAGGAATTGAGCTGAATCTTGAAGGAAGCCAGGAAAACTGAGGTGGAGTTGAGTAGGGAGAATATTAGGGTACCTGGGTGCTGGAGTGGACAGAGGCTTTGATTCAGGAAGATTCTTCTTCCTGACTTCCAATCTGATCTCAGATACTTCCTTGCTGTGTGAACCTGGCAAATCACTTCATCCTATTTGCCTCAGTTTCCTCATCTGTAAAATGATCTGGAAAAGAAAACGGCAAACCACTGTAGGATCTTTGCCAAGAAAATTCCAGATGGAGTCAGAAATAGTCAGAGATGGCTGAAAAATGACTGATCAGCAACAGGGAGAACATTCCAGGAGACAGCAGTACAAAGGCAAGGGGGTAGGAGATGAAGCATTTCATAAGACACAACAAATAGCTCAGTATGACTGGACCAGAGGTCAGGGGGGACTTAAAATGTAAAAATACTGGAAAGGTAGGAAATGATTGGCCGTGAAGGGTGTTTAATGCCAAATAGAGGCCTTTATCTTTGACCTTTGAGGTAATGAGGGCCTGAAAGGTGTGTTGAAAGGAGAGGAACTAAATAACTGATCCCTGAGGCAATCAGGGAGAAGATGCTGATAGAGATTGGTTTAGCTTCGGGAGGTCTTCCACTCTGAAATCCCAATTAGGTCAAACCCCTGAGGTCCACCCTCTGTAGAAGTCTCTTCGAATTCCACTGTGCTACCCACCCCACTTCTCCTTACAGCTAACTAAACCTTTTTAGGGTACTAAGTCCCTTTCAGGATTTGGCTTACCAGCCAAAAATATATCCCAACCTTATGGGGTGCTCCCTTTCCAGTGGGTAATTGTGAGTTCCACCGAGGAACTTATTTTTCTATGCTCTCCCAACTGTTTCATATTTACCATTCCTGATGTCTATCAGGAATTCTGTAATCTATTTCCCCAAATAAACCTTATCTTTTGTCAAATTGCGAATTAATTTCATTGTGAAATCTTCATATGACCAAACCCCGACTTTTTGTGCCTACCATCATCTGGTGTCTACATAACCCCCATCATCTTAACATTGAACCCCACATCACAGGGAAGAACAAACCAGGGAATATATTGTTTATTGAAGTTGGGGAAGACCAGTGCTTTGAAAATCACTTTGGCAGTTGAGTAAAGGGGTTGGAGAGGTAGGAAATATGAAGCAGGGACACCAAACCAAAGGCAACCATGGTAGTCAAGGCAACTCCACCTCAGTTTTCCTGGCTTCCTTCAAGATTCAGCTCAATTCCTACCTTCTACAGGAAGCCTTTCCTGATCTTCTTCCCTTTCATTAGCCTTCTTTCTAAGATGACTTTCCATTAGCTATTTATATGTTGTCTTTCCTTAATTCAAACAAGATCTGGAGTGGGAGGGTAGAACTAGAAGCTAGAACTTGTTTCCCCTTTATATTCCCAGGGCTTAGCACAGTGGTTGGTACTTAGCAAGCACTTGAGAAGCACATGGAAGTAATGAGGGCCTAGACCAGGGGGCATGTCAGGACAAAGATGTAGTAGATGACTTGATTAGCTTATTAGTTGATTTATAAATGTATATGATTTAAAGAAGGAAGAAAATAAGGAAGAAGTGCCACCTATGCACTAAGAATGAGCTGCCAGATTCCTGACAGTACCTCTTGGAAGTAGGTGCTATTATACCCCCATTTTAAAATCGAGGAAATTGAGGTGGGTTTAGATTAAATGACTTGCCCAGAGTCATAGAGCTGATAAAAAATCATATTAATAGTAAACATTTATATAGTACTGAGTGCCAGGTACTGTGCTAAGCACTTTAAAATTATTATCTCATTCTATCTTTATCACAACTCTTGGAGGGGATACTAATAATGCTATCATTATCCCCATTTTATAGTTGAGGAAAGTTAAATGACTTGCCCAGAATCACAGAGTTAGTTAGTTATATATCTGAGGCTAGCTTTGAATTCAAATCTCCTTGACTCCAGGCTATCAGAGCTCTATCCATTGAACTACTTAGATGCCTTTATCTCATTCTATCCTTACCACAAGCTAGGTGCTATTATTACCCCCATTTTACAATTGAGGAAACTGAGGTAGATTTAGATTAAATGAGTCATAGAGCTGATAAAAATCATAGTAATAGTAAACCAGTGGTTCTCAAACTTTTGTTTCCAGTATCTAAAAGGATATTTAATAACAGTATTTAATAGGATAACTATTAAAAATTATTGAGGATCTCTCCAAAGAGTTTTTGTTTATCTGGATTATATTTATAGACATTTACCATATTGGAAATAAAAACTATTTTCGAATTTGTAGACCTTCTAAAAGGGTTTCAGAGATCCCCAGGATTCTAAGTAAACATTTATATGGTACTGAGTGCCAGGCACTGTGCTAAGCACTTTAAAATTATTATCTCATTCTATCCTTACCACAAGCTATTATTACCCCCCTTTTACAGTTGAGGAAACTGAGGTAGATTAAGATTAAATGACTTCCCCAGAGCCACAGAGTTAATTAGTTATGTATCTGAGGCTAGCTTTGAATTCATTTCTCCCTGACTCCAGGCCCAGAGCTCTATCCACCGAGCTACCTAGTTGCCTTTAAGAAAATTAATACTGAATAATCAGGTCTGAAAGGAAAACCAGGTAGTTAAGTGTTCAAAAATAGAATCACGACACTTCTATATCTTTGTGCACTCCACCTCCAGTCCCTGTCCCCAGAGTATAGCTCCCCAGTATTGTTTCATAGTAAATCACCTACAATTAGACGTTGGGATGCTATCAAGAGGGAATGCGGGAAGACTGAGAAGTAAAGGAAGCTCCTGTGTCTTTCCCTCTTCAGTGAACAAGAGGAGGAGGTGGCAGTATTTAAACATCAAAGAAACAGGAGTATGCTTTGAGACCTGGCTTCCTGGGTGGGAGAACCATAACTGGGTTTGGCGAGTACAGGAGGATTGATAGACCCTGTAATACCTTATAGAGGTGACGGCTTTTGAAATTCTAGTTTGTTCAACTTGCTTTTAAGGAATCTAATACTTGTGGAAGCAAAGCATTTCATTAAACTTGTCAAAGGGATGAGATGCAACCAGACCCACGGACTTAGGAGACCATTAAAAGGATTGCTGTACACAGGCTGGAGTGACAGGTCATTGAGTAGTCCCCTTCAGGGCTCCGAGGGAGTGTTGATCTTTTTATGTTTTCAGCAGAAGTGACAAAAATCAAAACTCAATCTAGTTTTGCCCAGATAATCATGAAGGCTTCAGCTCTCAGACAGAAAGGCTTTATTTGTAGTTGAAAATTAAAGTGGTCACTTTTGCACTCCAAAGTGAAAAGTCCCCTGCCCTGTCTTTCATTTTATTTAATGATTCCCATCCACCTAGCTGGAGCCTTATGTTGTATGCTAATTATGACCCCACAGAAATTATCCCTAAACCATTTTGGGCTGGGAGGACAGAAAATGAACAGGAAGCTTTAATAGAAGCCCCTACGGCAGATTCGTGTTCTGGCCTTCATATATATGGAAAGAATCATTTGATCGAGGCTTTCTTTACTGAGAAGTTGAATAGGTGGTCACCCACTCATGAACGAATGAATGACGAAGCATTTATTAAGTGCTTATTGTTAGCCTAGCACTCTGGATAAGGATCATAGTTCATTTATAGTCCAACTTCTTCACTTAAAAGAGGGGAAACTGAAGCTCAAGGAGGTTAAATTATTTGCCCAAGGTCACATACGTAATAAGTATCAGCATGAGATAGAATTGAACAGAACCAGTCAGTGTTCTTTCTAATGTCTTAGGCTGCCTCTTCATTTAAGAGACACCAGGAAGATTTCCTAATTCTTCCTTACTCAAAACATCATACACTGCTCTTTTCCCCCATGTATATACTAGCTGAAATTTTTTACAATATACTTAGAGATATATTGGGAATAGTAAGTATTCTCTTGTAAAAATAGAAATACTCCTGGAGGGGAAAAGTAAAGGGAAAAGGACAGAAAAAAGCCATCACATTTTAATGTGAATTAGTTTAATCAGATTGATTTTGTCCAAATTAGCTGAGAAAAAAAGTGGCATTTTTACACCTTATGAAAATGAAAGAGTTGAGCTCTTCCAAAACCTTTCACATGAGCATCCTAAAATGAGAACCATTTTAAAAAGGACCCCCAGTCATGTCTCTCCTCAAATAGGTCTGGACTCTCCTTGGAGTTTTCCATCTTGTTCCCATTTGCCACACTATCATCTTAAGAGGCATCTCTCGAGTACTATGCTCTTCTCAGTAGAGTCTTACCCCATTACTTTCTCCCTCTCTCCTTTCCTTTCCTCTCTTCCTCCCTCCTTTTCTTCCCTGCTTCCCTCCCTCCCTTTCTCCCTTTGTTCCTTCTTTCCTTCCTTATTCCCTCCCTCCCTCCCTCCCTCCTTCCTTCCTCTTTTTCTCTCCTTTTTACTGTCAATAATAATGGAAATTTATTTCTCCTCCTCATCTTCTCCCTCCTCCTCCTTTTCTTCCTCCTCCTCGTTTTCTCCTTCCTCCTCCTCCTTTCCTTTATTCCTCTTCCTTTCCCTACCTCATCCCCTCAACTTTGTCAAAATATACTAATTCTTTATCTCTCTCTGACTCTGTCTCTCTCTCTCTCTCTCTTTCTCTCTGTCTGTCTCTCTCCCTTCTCTTTCTCCAATGACAATAAATTGACAATCTGACAATAAATGTCGATAATAATGGGGATTTCTTCATCATCATAATGCCTTCTCCTTTCTTTTTTCTCCCTTTTTGACTCTGTTTCTACTCTCTAAATGTCTGTTTCTCTCCTCAGAACACACACTTGTTAGACCAACCTCTCCCCATACTTCCTACTCCAGAGCATTGAGCTCCAGTTTTCAATGGGTTGTTTCCCACCTCCCCTAGAGTATCCTCTTACTTGCTTCACAGAGCTCCTTGCCTCCAGCAGTGGCAGAATGAGTCAATCTGGACAAAGTTGTCTAAACTCTGGCAAGATGCCTATTAGTTTTAGCTGCAGGGGAGCCATCCACATCCTTTGATTTCCCTGATCTACCCAGGCCCATTCAGATGCCAGGCTATTAGGGCTGGGATATTACAATTAAATTCAACAATTTATTGTGCATTTATCAACAGCCGATTTACTACACGATGCATTGGGTATGGGGAAGGGGGCTGAAGTAACTATATGGAGTTTGGATCAGATGGCTCCCTCCTGAAACTTATTGTTTAATAAGTCATTAGAGCAATGATAGTTGCACCCTCTGATCACTCTTTCTAAATTCCCCCTCGACCTCTCTCCCCTCCCATTCCTTGAATGTTTTGCTTCTTTACTGTTGTTATTTGTTCTTGTTTCTTTTTATTTTTCTGTTTTTCTTAAAACAGAATAGAAAAAAGAAAAAAGAAAAACAGAAAAAGAAAACAAAACAAAACAGAACATTGTCATGTGTCCAGCAGAACATTAGGGAGGATTCAAAATATATAACAATAAATTATCAGTTCAAGAATGGATTTATAATATATTCATGAATATCCATCTTTTCTTTGGCTCCTTTTATTCTTTGTTCTCTGCTGTGTACTTGTTTTAACTTTATTATTTTCCCCTCTTTTATTCCCCCCATCTCCTCCAAGCAGGCTATAGTTAAGAGCAGATATATTTATAGATACATATATAGATATATACATATAAACATACACAGAGCCACAGACACCTTCCATCTACCTCTCACATATATACATATACATTCATGCCCACACAATATACATATATCTATATACACATATACATCCAGTAGCATGCATACATATCTACAAAAGCTCAGACACACTGCAGTACTGGACTAGCCTGGAAGAGCTTGCACTTCACACAGGTTAATCCCCAGCCTGGGGACTTTCTTTGGGTCTTCTTGGGTTGTATGAGGAGGACTCCTGTTGTATCCCAAGTCTTGATTTTCCACCAGTCTATGTTCACCCTGAGGAACAAATTTGAACAAAGAGAAAAAATATTCTGTTTGTGGGAGTCATCTGGAGGGTTTGAAATTTACTGACCTATTCCACCATCTTCTCAGAATCCTCTTTGTTCTTCCTTCTTGAACAGGATCATGACATCAGGGAAGGGATACCATGACATGCAAGTGAGTTGGACTTATGTGAGGGAGGTCACCACCTCACCTTCCCATATGGGTCCAGTAGTCAGATATAGATCAGGATGACTGGAAGTGGCTCTGGATGCAGCAGGAGACTTTTAAAAACTAGCCTTTTAAAACTAAGGTCTTTAACAAGTCTCAGTTTAAGGATACAATATCCAATCAGTGATTAAGACTCTGGAAGAAATGCAGCAGAGAATAACCTCTTTTACCTAGGCAAAACAGGCACAATTGTTATTTACATTGAGTCAAACAGGGTCCAAACAATGATTTTCTTACTACTATGAAAGGTAAAGGAGAAGGATCTGGTCCCTTACTCTTTAACTTATCATAATTTTTGTACATTGAGTATAATATAAGAATTGCAAACTGCTCAAAG
This sequence comes from Sarcophilus harrisii, assembly GCF_902635505.1. NCBI lineage: Eukaryota > Metazoa > Chordata > Mammalia > Dasyuromorphia > Dasyuridae > Sarcophilus > Sarcophilus harrisii. The sequence goes on from NC_045426.1 coordinate 169,431,326, forward strand.
GCATAAGTAGTACAGAATCAGGCACTCTCTGGAGACCTAACCAAAGCTTGCTGAATAAAGGAGGAAGGGGGGTAATGTCATCTTTTTCATGTGTCTACTTTGTTTTCCCCAAGTCAGACTTCAGGTCTGATGTCTTCCAGCTGTAAAATCTTATGATTCCTATGATTCTGTCCCAACAAAACCCCCAAATTCACTCCAAATATAGTATTTGACTGGGGAGATGAAGGGTGAGGGATGTACTAGAAACACCTGGTTAAAAGCATGGCAACCCTTCGCTAGCAGCTGTTTGTTCTCTGGCAAGAATTGGAGTTCAGAATGGCTAAACAGAATGGAGGCCATCACAAACAACTTGATGAGTTCCATCAATATTTAATGCTAGAGAAGGGTTTTTAGAATTCTTCCAAATCACATCAGCCAAGTTCTGGTTTTATTTCCAATGTACTTCAAAGAAAGAGCTTTTTCTTATTAGCAACCATTTATTTCTATTTCAAAGGGAAAATTAGGCAAGAACACAAGAGGTAGATGGAGAACTGTGCAAAGTGAAATGAGCAGAACCAGAAAAACATTGTACACAGTAACAGCAACATTGTGCAATGATCAACTTTAATTGACTTAGATCTTTTCAGCAACAAAATGATCCAAGATAATTCTAAAAATTCATGGTGGAAAATGCTATTCCCATCCAGAGAAAGAGCTGATGAGTCTCAATGTTCAAAATAATGTTTTCGTTTTCTTTATTTTTTTCTTTTGCAAACTGTTTTTTCTTTCACAACATGACTAATAAAGAAATAGCTTTGATGTGATTGCACATATGCAACCTTTAGCAAATTGCTTACTATCTTAGGAAGCAGGGAAGTAAGGAGGAAGAAAGAAAATTTGGAACTCAAAATTTTATTTAAAAAACCAAACATTAAAAATTCTTTTTACATGATATAATTGTAAAAAATTAAAATATTATTTCTAAAAAAAAAAACCTCTCCAAATCGAAATCTTGAGGTTAGTTCTAGTATATTGTCATAACCAAAGCAGGTTACTTTCCCTGGCAGGTACTACTGACCAGGATTGATTGCTATAATCAGTTAGAAAATGCTAGTTCAGATAAGGACCTTGGAGATCATCTGCAATGCAATTCTCACTTCACAGGTGAGGAATATTAGGTCCTGAATTCTTAAAATTTTCTTAAGCCAGATTTCAAAACCCAGGTCTTCTAACACCAAGTACAGCATTACTTGAATGATATTACATTTCAGAATTTCAGTAACCCTCCAGAGAAGATTTAAGAAGACAGAAATTTCTCCTATTTCTCTGTAAAACTTTCATTTTTGCCCTCCTACACTCACAGATATTTCTCTTAAGAAGATCTCCCCATTTTCAATTTTCCTTTCTAAAATGGTGCTTTCATTTCAATAAACTTGCTTGCTCTCAGAGGTCTCTCAGTGCTGCTTGAGCACTGTCTCAGAGCAATTCCTGCCATTAGGATCTTCAGCTTGCTTGGAATTAGGAAAATAAAGCAGCCTAATCTAGTAGAGTTCCCCTTAGAAATCTGGCCTTTAGGAAGCAACTACACAGAAAACTGCTCCATCAAAGTGTTTGACTAACTTTTCCTGAGGTTGTGAAGCTTGGAAGTTACCATTGCCTCTAGAGGCACTCCAACTGCTTGGTTATTATTGTTGACTTCACACGGGCATACTGACCCAGCATGTTCACACCTTCAGGTAGGAAACATCTCAAAGACTGTATCTTGCCTAAGGAGGGGAAACTACTAGCTAGCTCAGCACTGGAAGAAGGAAATAATGGAAAAATTCAGTTGTTGCAGAGTCTAACCAGACAGTTATCTAATTTGGATCCATCCTCTTAAATTCCCTAGTGTAGTCAGGCCAAACATTATTATTTATATCATTATATTAGATAATTATTACACACATATCACATATATAATCATATATTGATATATCTTATAAGTAATATTTCACAACACTGCATGATTTAAGAGAATGGGTGTGTATATGTACAGATATATATAATGGGTATCTACATGTATAGCCACATATCTATATCTCTATATATGAAAGAGATAGTCATTTGTTTCTCCTTAGTTTTTAACTAGAACTGTGATTTCATTGTTAGAGTGAAATCTCTATTGATAGAGTGAAAAAACTTCCTTTCCCAGAGCAGATGAGTACCTGCTCTGCAGTTTATAGGTGGAGAGGATTGTTTGAGGTAGCAAGAGGTAAGAGACTTGTCTGTGGAGAAGTCACTTGAACTCAAGTCTTCCTAATTCCTAATTCCCATGCCGATTTGTTTTATTATTTTTTAAAGGATGAGATCTCCTTACCCTGCCTGGGGAAAGAGGTACAGTAAATAGTTACTCATAATAGTGGCAGCAAAATGGTGTAGTGGATAGAACATCCTGGAATCAGGAGGACCTGAGTTCAAATCTGACCACAGACACTTAACATTTACTAATTATGTAATCTTGGGCAAGTCTTTAACCCCAAATGACTTACTCATAGCCTATTCCCAATATTTATTATTATTATTCCCAATAATTCCCAATGATAGCTATCACAAATATCTATCACTCTCCTATGCCAGATTTCTAATGACTGCCCTATTCAATAGGGTATATAGTTCCCTTAAATTATATTTAAAAATAACATTTACATTGACCCCTTCACATTCAACAAAATTGGGTTCACTTCTCTTAACTACTATCTACCAACTTTCTCTACTTAGGACATCATCAATCTAAGAAAACTCACTAATACAAAAAATGAACTGGAAAAAAAATTCTTTTTTGCCTTCTCTTAATCCCAAAGCTAGGACATATCCACTATCTCATCTCATTCCCAAAATAGCCCACGGAGATGGACTAGACAGTAATAATTATCTCTTTTTTTCTTCTTCCCCCTTCCCTCTCTCCTTTCCTTCCTTCCTTCCCTATCTCTTTTCCTTCCTTCCTTCCCTCCCTTCCCCTCTCTCTTTCTGTCTCTTTTTTTCTCCCTTTCTTTCTTTTTCTTTCTCCCTTTCTTTCTCTCTCCTTTTTTTTTTTTTTAACAAATAAGGAAATTGACAAGATGACACAAATAAATTAAAGGGTGAGGCAAAATAAATAAAATTAATTTTAGCCTGTTTGGGACATGGTCTGGATTTGGCATCCTTATTGCATTTCACATCGTAAGCAGGATGGTATCAGAGAAGGGAAGGTGGATTTGGTATCAGTGGTCTGGGTTTAAAATTCAACCTTAAACCTGTGACACTTACTAGCTTTGTGACCATAGTCAAGTTAGTTTTCTTTATTTCCTCATTCAAAAAATCAAGATAGCAATACCTGGAGTAACTACTTCAGGATTGTAGTGATGATCAATTGAGGTGGTAGACATAAATTTCTTTGCAAAATCCAAAAAAAGCCTAATATGAATATTAACTCTTATAGTAGGCATTTAACAAAATTTTATTGAATTAAATTAAACCCATGGAAGGAGACTTTTAAGCTCCAGGTATAATAATAACTAGTACTGATATTGTGTTAAATATTATCTCATTCAATCCTTCTTAATGAGATAATGTATCTTTATATATAGTACCTACCTCAGTATGAGGCAGGTGCTATTATTATCCTCATTTTACAAATAAGGAAACTGAGGAAGATAGAAGTTAGGTGGTTTGTCCAGGGTCATGCAGCTAGAAAGTATGAGAATCTGGATTTGAATGCAAGATTTTCTAATACTGGGTTCATCTCTCCATCCACTACCATCTAGCTACCTACTTCAGCATATCGGCCAATGTTTATGTTCATGACTAGCTCAAGGGGTCTACCAAAGAAGATAGGTCCCATGGAAATAAAGACCTAGAGAAATGAAATTTTGAAATACAATTTAAAGAGAATTTTTAAAATATAGTTTAATTTACATAACCAAATAAGACCCAAATTCTGTTTTATCACTGAATAATTTTCATTACCCATTTGAATATTAGTGTATTTTAATATATTTGTTAACACTTAGCATGCATGAATATCTCATTGCACCATCATTTAGCAAGTTAAAATTAAAGAAGAGCAGTGACAAGATAGCAGACAAATTGTATTGTAGACAAATTCTATACTGGAAAATTCCATTCTGAAAAACTTTCTTTCTTACAAGTGACCCATTCAGTCTCCCAAACCCTCATCTTTGTGGCTATTCAAAATGGTATGATAGAAAAAGAAAAAAACAAAATATAGGTTTGGAGGATCAGAATGCTTGGGTTCAAATGTCAGCTCAGCTATGAACATGCTATGTTTCCTAGGTAAGTCAATTAATTAACCTTGCTAGAGCTCAAATCTTTTTTTTTTTTTTTTTTTTTTTTTTAGCCTCTCTATATTGCTATTTTTTCCTAAAATATTTGTACTCCTTTGGAAGCTGCTAATATTTTAATAATAGTTTTTTTATTTTTTTAAATACATACAAAGACAGTTTTCAATATTCACCTTTGCAAAACCTTATGTTCCCAATCCCCCCCCTTTCCTCCCACCTATTCCCCTAGATAGCAAGTAATCCAATATAAGTTAAACATATGGAGTTCATCTGAGCATATTTCCACATTTATCATGTTGCACAAGGAAAATCAGAACAAAAAGAAAAAAATGAAGAAGAAAAAAGCAAACAACAACAAAAAAGTTGAAAATACTATGTTGTGATCCATATTCAGTTCTCATAATCCTCTCTGTATCCAATTGGTTCTTTCTATCACAAGTCTTTTGGAAGTGGCCTGAATTAACTCATTGTTAAAAAAAAGCCACATCCATGGGTTGATCATCACATAATCTTCTTGTTGCTGTATACAGTGTTCTCTTGGTTCTACTTACTTCACGCAACATTTGTTCATGTAAGTGTCTCCAAGTCCTTCTGAAATCATCCTGCTCATTATTTCTTATAGAACAATAATATTCTGTAGCATTCATATACCATAACTTATTCAGCCATTCTCCAACTGAGGGGCATTCAATCATCTTCCAGTGCCTTGCCACTACAAAAAAAGGCTGCTACAAACATATACATACCTAGAAGAGATACAAATCAAAGGGTATGTACAGTATGATAGCCCTTAGGGCATAGTTCCAAATTGCTCTACAGAATGGTTGAATCAGTTCCCAGCTCCACCAAAAATGTCCCAGTTTTTCCACACCCCCTCCAACATTTATCATTATCTTTCCTGTCATCTTAGCCAATCTGAGATGTGTGAAGTAGGACCTCAGAGATGTCTTAATTTGAATTTCTCTAATCAAGTCAATTAGAGAATTTTCATATGACTAGAAATGGCTTTAATTTCTTCATCTGAAAATTTTCTGTTCATATCCTTTGATCTTTTATCAATTGGAGAACTATTGCTTTGTATCATTCATAAATATAACAAGAATAGCTATCAGCCAAGTTATTGATGAAACTGTTAAATAATGGCACACCTCTTGAAACTGCCTTCCAAGTTGACCTAAAACCATTGGTCATTACTTTGGTCAGTACTTTCTTCTGAATCCAATTATTTGTACTTTTGTCTAGCTCAAATTCTGCTATCTTGCCCCAAAGGCAAATGTAGGTTAACTCTGTGTTGTATACATTATGTATATATTCTATACATATATTCTATATGGGAAAGAGAAAGGGAGAGAGAGACAGAGAGACAGAGACAGAGACAGATAGACAGAAAAAGAGAGAGAGAGAGAGAGAGAGAGAGAGAGAGAGAGAGAGAGAGAGATGCCATTATAGATAATAGTATACTAGAAAAAAAGTCAGATTTGAAGATGGGAAGGCTTAGATTCAAGACCAACTTCTGACACATAGTGAATATGTGATCCTAGGCAAATTATTTAATTTTTCAGATCTCTAGGAAACTTTCTCAGACTATAGTTACAGAGAAAATACCAATTTGTATTGGTAGGCAGAATTTCATCAACTGAGAATTTCCTGTACCAATTAAATGATAGACCCAGTTCCTATCCCAATAAAATGAGTTTCTTGATCTCTTGGCCCAGTCAATCCTGTCAAAAAAAAAAAAAGAAAGAAGGAAGGAAGGAAGGGAAGGAGGGAGAGAGAGAGAATGAGGAAATGAGGAAGGAAGAAAGAAAATAAAGAGGAAGGAAGGAAGGAAAGAAGGAAAAGAAGAGAGTAAGTGAAGAAGGGTAATGTAACATGACTTGTTCTAGAAAACATACAGGCATTTTTTGATCATTGATTCCTTTTCTAGTTATTTACTAATCATCACTTTAGTAGATACCTTAGAATTTTGCCAGAAATTCAAAGAAAAGTGAATAATTTAGAATTTGAAAACTCTATTCTTTTTCTCTCTTCCCCCCCCCCCAAAATTAAGACATCAATTCTTTTCCAGACCTTCAGCTTCTCTTTCATTCTCTAACATCTTTTTTTTTTTTTTCTTCTGGGAACACAGTTGCATAATGCCTATTATTTTTATTCAGTATTTTACTTTTTCCTAGTTACATATAAAAACAAATTAAATATTCATTTTGAAAACTTTGAGTTCTAGATTCTCTCTCTTTGCTCCACCCCCACCTTGAGAATGCAAACAATTCAATATAAATTATACATGTGTAGCCATGCAAAACATTCCCATAACAGTCATGCTGTGAAAGAAAACAGACCAACTTCCCCCCCAAATAAAGAAAGCTTAAAAAAATATTCTTCAATCTGCATTCAGACACCATCAATTCTTTCTCTGGATATGGATAGCATTTTTCATTGTAATTCTCTGAATTGTATTGGATTATTGTATTGCTTATAATAGTTAGATTATTCATAGCTTATCATTTTACAACATTGCTGTTACTTTGTACACAGTACATCTCTCTTTGTATCAGCTCATAGAGGTCTTTCCAAGTTTTTCTGAGAGTATCCTGCTAAACCTTTCTTTCTTTCTTTCTTTCTTTCTTTCTTTCTTTGTTTTTCTCTCTCTCTCTTTCTTTCTTTCTTTTTCTTTCTTTCTCCTGAGGCAATCGGGGTTAAGTGACTTGCCCAAGGTCACTAAATATTTCTTATACCACAATAGTATTCCATCAAAATTACATAACACAATTTTTTCATCCATTTCCCAGTTGACGGGCATCCCTTCATTTTCTAATTATTTGTTCACAAAAAAAGCTGCTATAAATACTTATGTACATATAGGTCTTTTTCCTTTTAAAAAATATCTTTTGGAATACAGACTTAGTAGTAGTATTGCCAGGTCAAGGGATATGCAAGGGACATAAATCCAACTTGCTTTAATGCAATGGTTGAGTCAGCTCACAATTCTACCAGCAATGGATTAATGTCCAATATTCCCCACATCCTTTCCAACATTTGTCATTTTCCTTTTCTGTCCTATTAGTCAATCTAATAAGTATGGGGTAGGACTTCAGAATTGTTCAAATTTGCATCCCTCCAATCAATAGTGAGTTAAACATTTTTCCATGTTTATAGATAGCTATGATTACTTCATCTGAAAACTATTCATTCTTTTGATCATTTATCAATTGGGGGATGGCTCTTATTTTTATAAAATTAATTCAGTTCTCTAAAGGTCTGAGAAATGAGGCCTTTATCAGAGAAACTTGCTTAATTTTTTCCCCCACAATTATTCTTATTCTTGCTAGTTGTATTTCCTGTTCTCCTACCTCATTTATCTCTCTCTCTCTCTCTCTCTCTCTCTCTCTCTCCCCTTTTATCCTGTCCCTCCTTAAAAATATTTTGCTTCTGAATACTCCCTCTCTCAATCTGCTCTCCCTTTTATCACTCCCTCCCTATCTTATACCTTTCTCCTCCTATTACTCTGAAGGGTAAGACAGATTTTTATATTCAACCGAGTTTGTTTGAACCAATTCTTAAGAATATGGTTCACTCAATTTCCCTTATCTCTTCCCTCTTTTCCTCCATGGTAAAGGATTTTTCTTGCCTCTCTTATGTGTGATAATTTTCCCCCATTATACCTCTCCCTTTCCCTTTTTCTCAGCACATTCCCCTCTCACTCCTTAATTTTATTTTTTAGATTTCCTTTCACATTCAATTAACACCTGTGCCCTCTGTCTATATATTCCTTCTAACTGCATTAATAATGAGAAAGTTCTTATGAGTTAGTTACAAGTATCATCTTCCCATGTATTTCTGTAGTGTTGTATTTGAAAGTCAAATTGTCTATTTTGTTCTGGTCTTTTCATCTAATACTTAAAAGTTCTCTATTTCTTTGAATATCCATCTTTTTCCTGGAAGGATTATATTCACTTTTTTCTGGGTACATGATTCTTGTTTGTAATCCTAGCTCCTTTGCTTCCAGAATGTCATATTCAAACCCCTCCAGTCCTTTAATGCAGAAGTTGCAAAATCTTTTGTTATTCTGATTCTGGCTTCATTATATATGAATTGTTTCTTTTTAGATGCTTAAAATATTTTCTTCTTGATCTAAGAGATCTGAAATAATATTCTTGGGAATTTTCATTTTGGGATAACTTTCTGAAGGTGATCAATGGAGTCTTTCAATTTCTATTTTATACTCTGGTTCTAGACTTTCAGGACAGTTGTCTGTGTCAATTTCTTGAAAGCTTTCAGGTAGTTCAATAATTTTTAAATTATCTCTCCTGGATTTATTTTCTAGGGAAGTTGTTTTTCCAGTGAGATATTTCAAATTGTTTTCTATTTTTTCATTCTTTTGGTTTTGTTTTGTTGTTTCTTGATTTCTCATAAAGTCATTAGCTTCCATTTGCTTGATTCTAATTTTTAAGGAATTATTTTCTTCAATGAGTTTTCATACCTCCTTTTTCATTCTACTTTTAAAGGAAGTGTTTTTTGGTGTGTTTTTCCCCCCATTTGGTCAATTCTGCATTTTAAGGAGTTTTTTTTTTTCATCAGTGAATTTTTGTTCCTCTTTTACATTTGGAAAAATCTGCTATTTAATACATTCTTCTCCTTACTGGCTTTTTGTACTTCCTTTACTATTGGCCTAGTCTGTTTTTAAGGTGTTCTTTTCTTCAGTAATTTTTTGTGTCTCCTTTACCAAGCTGTTGACTTATTTTTCATGATTTTCTTCCATTGCTCTATTTTTCTTCCCAATTTTTCCTCCACTTATCTTACTTGATTTTCAAAATCCTTTTTGAGCTCTTCCATTGTCTAAGACCAATTCATATTTTTCTTGAAAGCTTTGGATGTAGGAGCTTTGATTGTGTGATTTGTTCTTCCTTGTCACCATATTATCTTTCTATAGTCAGAATCTTTTTTCTATTGTTTGCTCATTTCACCAGCCTATTACTTGACTTTTAATTCTTTGTTAAAGTAGACTTCTGCTTCCAGGGTGGAGGATGCTTTATTCCAGGCTTCAGGGATTTTGTGCAGCTGTTTTCAAAGATACTTCTAGAGACCTATGAGTTTTCAATTCTTCCAAGATGGTATGATCTATGGAGAGATGTGTTGCTCCCTTGGAAGCTCTAGTGTACTAGTGCTCCTTCTAGGACTGCAATCTGGACCCAAGTATGGCAAAGCAATAAAGCCCTGTCTCAGTGCTAGCAAAGAGACACTCCCCCCCCCCCCAATATTTCCTTATGACCAGTTGTTTAATGCTCTTATTTTCTATGGTATTATCTGAGAGTTCAGGAAGCCTCCACTGCTGCTGCTGATTGGATGATTCCCAAGGTGTCTTCTGATTTTCTGGGACTGAGGTTGTGCTAGATTATGCTCTACTCTCATTCAAGTGTGACAAACCTTTCCTGCTGATCTTCTAAATTGTGCTGGGCTGGAAAATTATTTAACTCCATCTTTTCACTCTAGAATTCATTTAGAGGCATTATTTAAATGTATTTGGAGAGGTTTTAGGGAGAGCTAAGGCAAATCCCTGCCTTAACTCTGTATTCTTGACTCTACCTCCTCTAATATCTTTCAAATATCATATTTACATCTTTTAGCTCTTTCAGAATCCCCAGAGTGTAGCATCTTTCAGCCTGATGATTTGAACTCGTCCAGGAGACAGCTAAGTCCTGTGTTCTTAACTTCTTATTTATTTTGAGTAAAATTCCTATATAGCATTCTCCTAATCTCCCCTGCTACTCCCACTGTAGTAACCCAATAAAAAAGGGAAATTAATTTAATTGTAATGACTTATTCTTGATGAAGTCATGCTAGCTTTTAGTAAATACCACTTCCTTTTCTAAGTAAATACAAACCATTCTTCAAATGATAATTTCAATAATTTTGCTAGGAATCAAAGGTAAACTCACTTCATCATGATTTGAATATTCCGTTCTATTTCTTTTTTTGATATTACAAAGGATATTCTGGTTCACACATATCACAACTATACAACACCCTGTGGAGAAACAAGTACCTTGGCAAATATCAGAGAAGAAATAAATGCAATTTTTACACTACATTATGGACAAATTCCTGATAGAATCTGTGTAATTTAGTGCTTAGCTGGAAATTGGGAGATCTTTGTTCTGATACTATCACTGACTCTTTGTCCTTGATCTAGTCATTTAATTTTCTTGAACCTTGGTTTTCTCATGAAAATGGCAGCAATATAGTTATTCCTCTTTAAGAGATGTTGTACAGATAAAAATGTTCATGAAAAATAATTCATTTATTTAAATCAGAAAGTTTAATAATAATAATAATAATAAATGCTACATTCATATGGTGCTTCAAAATTTGCAGTGGACTTTCTTTACAACAACACTTTGAAGTAGATATAACATGTATTATTAACTCCATCTTACAGATAAAGAAATAGAGGTTCAGAATGGTTAAGTAATTTATTCAAGGTTACAGAGTTAATAAATGGCAGGGCCAGTATTTGAAACTTGGTCTCTTCTGATTCCAAGTCCATCTTCTAGACAATTCTCTTTATGTAGAATTTTGCTCTAGAGGAAATTTCTTTTACATCTTAGGAAGAAAGAAATAATAGAAACCCAAGGTATTATTATTACTATATTATAGTATCCAAGATATTATTATTATCATCAAGATAGTATTATAATTGTTATAGTATCCAATATATTTTTTTCTTTTTCTCTTACTCCTTCTTTTCCTTCTCCTTCTCCTGGTAAAATATAGGTTGTCTTAGATCCCAGAATCCCAGAATTCTTGATTCTTAGAGTCAAGGGATGTAAGAGTCCCTCTACTTTAAGCCATACCTGAACAAGAACTCTCAAAATAAGGCATAAGTGGTCATTCAGTTTTTTTTCTTGAAGATCCCAAGTACCAAGAAACGCAACATCTCTAGAGGCTGTCCATTCTACTTTGGGGGAACTCAAATTTTTTACAAATTTTTCCTTACACCAAGCCCATTTTTCTTTTTACAGTTTTGACCCATTATTCCTGCATTTTGGAGCCAAATAGAACAGATCTATGAAATAGCCCTTTAAATATTTGAGACAGCAATTGTGTCCCTCTTGAGTCTCCTCCATATTCTTTTAATCAAACCTCAAATGGCATGAACATGAAGCACTCATCTTGGTTGCTATACAGTGTCTCTGGACACACACTAGTTTTATCACTTTCTAGGATAGAAGAGAAGATTCTAGGTACAGTGTCTAACCAAGATCCTTTATCCTGATCATCTTGCCTGTCTTAACATAGGCTATGATCTTTCCTGGCTGCTCTATCTAGGCAAACTCTATCAAACAACAAAGCACGGTAATTTACTTGCAAGACCTATAGTCACTGGTGGACTTCAAGAATGAACAGCAAACAACAGTCTTATCATGAATACCCTTGAAGTTCACAAAGATCTCCAGCTTTTCTTCAGAGAAAGACTGACAAGTAATGCTTCCCTGATACTGCAATTGTGAAGTTGATTCTATTAAATTTTACCTTATTTGACTTTATGCCATTCTCTAGCCTGCCAAGATTTTTTTTGAATCCTGACTGTCACCTGGTGTTAGTTTAGTTATCACTGCCAACATTGGGTTGTTTGAAAATTGTATAAACACAACACCAATGGCTTTACCTAAGTTGTGGATATTTACCAGTTCAGTTATTTTTGAGGCTCCTGGTATCCTAGGTTTACAGTTAGAAAAATCCTCCTAGAAGATGCCATCCAGCACATTTTTGCTGTTGTTAAATAATACACAATCACAGTTGTGATTGTGCTGCCCTGGAATATTCCTCTCAACACTGCCTTCCAAACTGACCTTGAGCTATTCATAATTATTTTCTGTTTCCATTTATTCATCACTTACAGATCTTTCCATCTTTCTATCATTCAGCCTTTATTCCTCCATCTTTTTGACGAAAAGTATGGGAGACATCCTATCAAATATTTGATTCAAATCTAGGTAAACCACTTCTACGAATCTTCTGGTCTGCCAGATTCAAGAGGAACTATTCGTTGATTTTCCAATGGGTTTTGAATTAAAATCATCTTGAAAATAAGTTATTTGCACAGCCTAACCTCAACCTGGCATCATATTGAGGCTTTAATGCACTATTGCTGTGGAATTTGGGAGGGTGGGAGTTTTGTTATACTTGATGCTGTTTAGGGAAAATAAGCATTTTTAAAAAATTTGTGCTAAAGTATAAGTAGCTCAGTAAAATTAAAATAAGGTTATGATGGGGTTGGATATATGAAGTCATTGCCACTTTAAATCAGGGAAGATGTTTTACAAGAAATGTTTAAGGACTCTGAGACAACAGAAATCAGAGAACACTGAGCAAAAGGACAAGGAATGTGAAAAAATATTTTAAGATTAAAGAGAGGTGTGAGAAAGGAGAGGAAAGGAAAAGAGAAAGGGGAGGAGAGGGTGATTAGGTCTTAGGTAAGTAGGTGGAGTGGGCAGAGAAAGCCTGAAGTACTCATAAGATTATATTATTCCCTGAGGCAATCAGGGAAAGGTACTGATGGGGATCAACTCAGCCTCACAATTCCATGCCTATAGAGGTCTTGGGAAACTCCATATTATTGTATTCAATCAGAAAGCCAAGTTATGATGTCAAACCCCAGAGGTTAAATTTCCTTTATAAATATGTCCATGGAACTGCCATCTTTGCTATTCCCTATTGGGATTAGCAGCATTCTGCCTTATGTCTTTTCTCTCATCTATCTTGCATGCTTCATGATGTCTTTCTCCTTATTGTAGTTAACTTTTTTAGAGTGCTAAACGTTTCTATGGATTTATCCTGCCAGTTAATGGCATACTCCCAATTGTGAGTTCCACTGTTAACAGTTCCACTGTTAACTTTTCCATTGTTAATTGTTAAAAAACCCTTTTTCTTGCTACCTATATGCTCTTCTGAAACAATTTCATATCTACCATTCCTAGTGTCTATTTTATCTCTTCATTTTGTTCATAACATCTTTCTTGAATAAAGGTACCTTTTGGCAAAGAGAAAGCCTTTGTGAGTGTGCATTGTGTCTCTTATTTGAACTAGGAATTGCTACCAAACCTCATCATTTGGTGCTCAATCTCATCAGGGGGAAGGGAAGAGATGGGAGGAAAATGGAGAGGAAACTAGGAGAGAAGAAAAGAGAAATTTCTGACTGCTGAAATACAAAGTAACCAGTAAAGTATAGAGCAGAGTTTCTTCATCTTTTTTGTGATCCCTTGAGTAGTCCGATGAAACTACTGGTGCTTTAGCAGAATAATTTTAAATGCATAAAAAGAAATTACCAAGGAAGCTAATATATTGAAATGGTTAACTATATTTAAAACATACATATCTTTGGTGGAGTTGTGAACAAATCCAAGCATTCTGGAGAGCAACCTGGAATTATGCCCAAAGTTATCAAACTGTGCATACCCTTTGACCCAGCAGTGCTACTACTGGGCTTATACCCCAAAGAGATACTAAAGAAGGGAAAGGGACCTGTATGTGCCAAAATGTTTGTGGCAGCCCTGTTTGTAGTGGCTAGAAACTGGAAAATGAATGGATGCCCATCAATTGGAGAATGGTTGGGTAAATTGTGGTATATGAATGTTCTGGAATATTATTGTTCTGTAAGAAATGACCAGCAGGGTGAATACAGAGAGGCTTGGAGAGACTTACATGAACTGATGCCAAGTGAAATGAGCAGAACCAGGAGATTATTATATACTTCAACAATGATACTGTATGAGGATGTATTCTGATGGAAGTGGATTTCTTTGACAAAGAGACCTAACTCAGTTTCAATTGATCAATGATGGACAGAAGCAGCTATACCCAAAGAAAGAACACTGGGAAATGAATGTAAACTGTTTGCATTTTTGTTTTTCTTCTCAGGTTATTTTTACCTTCTGAATCCAATTCTTCCTGTGCAACAAGAGAACTGTTTGGTTCTGCACACATGTATTGTATCTAGGATATACTGTGACACATTCAACATATATAGGACTGCTTGCCATCTAGGGGAGGGGGTGAAGGGAGAGAGGGGAAAAATCGGAACAGAAGTGAGTGCAAAGGATAATGTTGTAAAAAATTACCCTGGCATGGGTTCTGTCAACAAAAAAAAGTTACTATAATAAAAAATTTTTTAAAAAACCATACATATCTATATCTATCTGTCTATCTATATCTCAAACCAAGTTCATAGATTCTCAGTTAAGAACCCCTGGCCTAGTAGTAAAAATTCTGTGGCTTCCCAGAATTAGGAGATTTTTTTATGGGATCAGAGGAAAGTGATTAGAAAGGAGGGAAATTGCACTGAGGAAACATAAGGCTAAATGACAGAATTTTCTGGGTCTTTCCTGAACACCTCCCTTTCCCCCTGACTTACCCATTTCCCCTTCTCCCCAATCAATCACAATTTAGGAGGGAACTTCCCAAAGACTGAGCTTTTCTTTGGAAAGAAAGCAGTTGAAAAGGAAGCAGTTTGACTATTCCTTTGTTGATAAATCCCTGTGTACAGTGTTGGAGGTGGCTATAAAGCCTGAGGTCCCTTTTTTCCAGGCAGATGTGTTTCCCTAATTTTGAAAATGAGACCTCTAGATACAGTTCACCACCCCATCATGCCTCCCTTTCTGAAGGACATCATTTCTGAATGTAGTAGCCTTGATCAGGAGAAGATCGGACCAATAGCAATGATTTCCTCCAGTACACATGATGAGATTTCATTCTATTAGGTAGAGCTTTTCCTGATCACTGCCATTACATAAATAAAAAGCAATGCACCAAAAAACAAGGAGAAAGCCCCTCATACATTGCTTAAAAAAAAACTTCACCTTTTGACATCCACAGAACCTCTTCTCTTTTAAAAAAAAAACCACCAACAGATTGTAAGGAGTTTTGTTTTATTGTCAATAAATTCCCCTTCTTTTGCCATTTTCCTACCACTGGGACCATTTTCAGTATAGAAGAGGATCTTTTGGCTTGGTTATGGGATGAGTGAAAGTCTGAGGATTCAGCTAAGAGTAAAGGTTATGGTCAAGGACCCACAGAGGGGAAATAGGCAGCTGAAGCCCTCCTAATGGCAAGGCTTCCAGGCAGGTCTATGGCCCTTCCTGTAAGAGAATGCTTTTTCCTGTGCTTTAATTCACCACCAATGGCCATCTTACCAAATATAAACAACTGCAGTACAAGCAAACTTCTCTTTTCCAAAAAGAAATCTTTCAACTTAAAAAAAAATGCTGTATGTTCCCGCCCCCCCCCCCCCCCTTTAGGGGCAGGGAGTAAAGTGAAGAGGGAGGGTATAGAAGAGGAAACCCAGGCGACCTTGGAGCCCCTCTGTTCTTTTCACCTCATTCATTATTCTTGGCAGAGACCTTTTAAAGGCCACTTCTATGTACTGATAACTGCTTTGAAGCACCGACATCAGTTATATGGGTTCATTTGCCAAGCTGAGAAATTGTTAGTCACATCCCTCTGAAGCAGGGGAGAACAATCGTTCCTATTTGTCATTTTAAAAGCACTTTATAAGCACTAACAGATCGTCTAAAAGGGCTATATTAAGAGAAGAGAGGTGGGATAGTCAACAAAACCTGGGGAGTCAGATGGAAGGACAAGAAATCTAGGGGGGAAACAATTTTAAAATTTCAATTAAGCATCTTGTTTGTGCAGAGCACATAGCTAGATTGTGGGGATATACAAAACTGACAGGGTAGTGTCAGATTATGGGAAACTTTGAATATTAGCCAAATTTTATCCAGGAGATGATAGGGAATCCCTGGAATATTTCTGAACAAAAGAGTGATTGGGCAGATGATCTAAGTATAAGAAAGACATTTTTGGCAAAAGTGGGAAGGGTTATAGGTGAGGAGAAAGTACATAGAATGAAGTTATTTATATGATATATAATAATAATGGGAGTGGTAATGAGGGTCTCAATTAGGACAATCACAGTGGGGAGAGAGAGGAGGGGAGAAATATTGTAGAACTAAGTCAACGGGAACTAGTAACAGTGAATATGTAGGGACCTAGAATATTCAAAAAATATCCAGAAGCCACTAAATGAATGATCCAGGAAATAGTGAACATTTCCATTTCTATTTTACCAACAAAAATAGTGATGTCAGAATGAGAAATGGGTTCAGGGAGAAATCCTATAACTCCAACTTTGATCCCGTTGATCTTAAGATATCAATGAGACACAATGAGACAATGGAGATCTCTAGTTAGCAATGAAAATGCAAATTCAGAGTACAAGAATAAACTTAGAGCTAGAAGTATAAATTTGGGCATTAGCCATACAGATGGTATCATTAAATCAAGGGAATGGGTGAGATTCTCAAGAGAGAACAGACAGAATATAGGGAGAAGGGCTAGATAAAGGTTGATGCATATTAACGTTATAGAGTTAGGTAGTAAAAATCAAGTCAGTGAAAAAAGACAGAGAAGATATCATGAGGTAATCAGATGATCAGGCAAGTAGGTGACACAGTAGAAAAAATGCTGGGCTTGGATTAAGAAAGATTTGAGTTCAAATACGCAGATAGTTACTAGCTTGGAAGTCACTTAACTCTGTTTGCCTCAGTTCTTTATTGGAAAATGATCTGGAAAAGGAAATGGAAACCATTCCAGTATCTGGGTTAAGAAAGCCTCAAATGGGGTCATGAAGCCCCAAACAACTGAAACAATCAAAGGACCATGAAATTATAGTCATGGCAGTTAAGGGAGGGGGGAAAAATCAAGAAGAAATGGATGATTAAAATGGTAAATATTACAAAGATGTGAGGAGATGAAAACTGAAAAATTCCATCATGTGTGACAATAAAGAGGCTGTTACTATTTTAAGCAAGAGTAATGTAGACATAAACTGTGTGTGTGTGTGTGTGTGTGTGTGTGTGTGTGTGTTTAGTGAGACTTTTAAGGGGTAAATTGGTAGTGAATTAGTGCAAGAATCGGGCTTAAACTACTCATTCAAGAAGTTTGGCAATGAAAAGTAAGAGAAAGATGGGAGAGTACATCCAGGGCCACCATACTTTGATGACTCTTACAGTAAGATCACAGAATCCAACAGTGATTTAGAAACCAAACCAATGCATGACCTTGTTTCTAAGAGAAATTCATTCCAGTCTCCAACTTGAGACCTAAAGAATTCATTTTCCATGGTGATGTCTGGAGTACAGCCTTTCTATTTGTCAGTGGGTTAAGCCTTCATTATGGCAGAAGGTCTAACTATTCTGAGGCTGGGGGGGGGGGCAGTTGTTCCACTCTATGTGTGGAAATGATTGGAGAATTTTAGCATTGGGGATTCCTGTGGGGATGATTGGGCAGCTAAGCAGCACAGTGGATAGAGTACTAGACCTGGAATCAGGACGACTCATCTTCCCAAGTTCAAATTTGACCTCACATAACAGACTTATTAGCTGTGTGATCCTAGGTAAGTCACTTCACCCTATTTGCCTCAGTTGCCTCATCTGTAAAGAGCTGGAGAAGGAAATGGCAAACCATTCCAGTATCTTTACCAAGAAAATCCCAGATGGGATCACAGAGTCAGACATGACACACAATGACAAAAATTATTTTTGAAATGCTTCACCTCATTAGTTTTGTCTTCCAGCTAGGATATCAGACTATTGGAGTTAGGAACCATGTGTTACATCTTCTATTCCCCTGTCTTGTACAGTGCCCAACAAGTCAGTTAAGTGCTCAATAAAAGCATATTGAGCTAAAATAAATACTTCATATTCTAATTTTGAAAAGAAAAAACATACCTCTGTCAATGAGAAGATAGTCCCTCTCTTCCCTTCCCCTCTTATCCTTTAACTCCTGAGGAAACTGAACTATGGTTAGATTAAGAGACTTGAGGCAAGAAAACAAGAGGCAAATTCAGATTCAGGACTCAGAAATTCTGACACCCAGTCCTTTCCACAGAGTATCAATAGTATCTTCAGCACTCTGGTCATTATCCCATCCATGAGAGTAGGGCATTGTGGAACATCTATGTGGCACAGCTACAGATAAAAGAGTATAAGATGTACTTATACTCAGTTTTGTTAAAAGAACGAAAAATCATTTAAGTGGGAATTTTACATGTAGGGACAGAGGATCTCACAGTTAGTTAAGTGAAAGGAACACAGAAGAGAAAAGAATTCTGAACCCTGGTTTTTACAGCAACCTAAAATCCTAATACTTAGAGCTAGAAGGAAACTCAGTACTCGGCTCATCCAACCTTGTTTTACTTTTGAGATGAGATCACTGAGGGACAGAGAGGTGTGATTTGGTGGGCCAGGCAGGATTCAAGTCCACAGAGCAATGAAGGGATAAGAAATAAAGGAATGTTGTGTTGTTGCTCAGTCACATCTGAAATGACTCCCATTTGGAGTTTCCTTGGCAAGGATGCTGGACAGGTTTGCTGTTTTCTTCTCCAGCAGTTTAAGACAAACAGCTCCAGTCACACAGCTAGTAAGCTTTGAGGCTGCATTTGAATTCAAGTCTTCTGGACTTCATGTCCAGCACTTTATCTACTGTGTCACCTAGTAATGTCAAGAAGAGGCAACCCAAATCTGGTCTCAGACACTTAATATTTCCTAGCTGTGTGATCCTGGGCGAGTCACTTAACCCTAATTGCCTCAGGGAAAAAAAAAAAAAAGCAACCCATAAAACTGGAATCTGTCTTCAAATCCATAACTGTTTTCACTGTGCCATGTTTAATTCTCCATATTTCATTATTGAGATATTGAACTGTCCTCCTATTAATGATTTTCTTTTTGCACCTTGGTCAATTTCATCATTAATACATGTACTTTGTCACCATTAGATATGAAAAGATTTGATATTTTTTTATCATCAAGAATAGCTATAGCATGAAATAATTCTGTGAGCAGTATTGCTACATCTGATTATTTTAAAAGGCATTGCCATGTTTTCCAGAAAAGAAAGAAAGGGAGAGAGAGAAAGAAAGAAAGGGAGAGAGAGAAAGAAAGAAAAAGAAAGAAAGAAAAAGAAGGGGAAAAAAAAGAAACTCCCAAACCTCAAAACTAATTTCATTTGAACTTTTTAAAAATGTCATATAACACTTTTTAAACCAGCTGGAACATTATGAAATACAACAAACAAACTACACAAATGTCCCAATTGTCAAAAAGCAGAGAAGAAAGAAGTATGGGGCATTGGCCACCTTTGTGGAAGAAGGATCTAGGGTGAAGATGGGGCTTGGACACATCTGTAAGTAACTCAAAAAGTTTGCTGTGAGAATCAAAATAATACTATATAGATTAGCAATGACATTGTAAAGACAAGCAACTTTGAAAACTGGGAGAACTATGATCCATATGATGGCCATCCTTGACTTCAAAGGATTGATGATGAAATATAAGATCCACTTCCTGATAGAAAGGTCCGATGGATTTAGGATGAAGAATGAGACAAAGATGCTTTTGTATATAGTCAGTGGGGAAATTTGTTTTGTTTTCCTATGTCTATTTGTTACCAAAAAAAAAAAAATCGTGTTTGTCCTCCTTTTTCTTTTTCAATGCCTGGGAGTGGTCAGGAGATAAAATAGATTTCTATTAATTTTTAAAAAATAAAAAATAAAGAGGTTGTGGAAAGAGGTACTACAGAAATGGAATGTTGCATGTACTTTCAGATGAGGTCATTGCATTGTTAGTTTCATTTAATTGTTTTACTTTATTACTAGAGATCTCTCAGAGAATGGGGTTGGGAGGGGTAATCTGTAAAAGTTTATAATGTAAATACATCAATTAATTTTTTTAAAGTGTACTGGGCTTGAAGTGCTTCCCGGCAGCAGATGGCACGG
Organism: Sarcophilus harrisii; assembly: GCF_902635505.1. Lineage (NCBI taxonomy): Eukaryota > Metazoa > Chordata > Mammalia > Dasyuromorphia > Dasyuridae > Sarcophilus > Sarcophilus harrisii. The sequence continues at coordinate 169,451,456 of NC_045426.1, forward strand.
CTGTTCTGGACCACTCTCTAGTTGACACAATATGAACCTCCCACAAAAGGGAAGAACCCTTCAGTCCAGTTCCTACTTTGTGGTGGGGGCTCTGACTCTCCTTGTCATTGTCCTTGCCTTTGTAATCACTCTTACAAGGGAAGGCCTGGGATGCCTGCTTCTCCTTAGGGAATTTCCCTGGGATTTCACATAAATGTGAGTCAGAGAGAGACAAAGCATAGTTTATTTCTAAAGAAACCTGTCCCTTTAATTGTCTAGACTGCAAATCTTCATTTTCTTTCCTTCTAATCAGGACCATCGTAAAATGTAAGATTGCTGAAGTTTAAGTCTTGTAAAATTCAGTGCTCTGATTAGGAATCTCTCCCGTGACCCTAAAAGCAGGGCTTTAGGCATCCTACCTTGGGCTTTATGGGAGTGATTTTATGCATACGAGGTAATTATTTTTGAATATTGAATGAGGTCTGAAAGAATGAGGTGAAATGGGAAGATCTATTTACTGAATCTCTACTTCTGAAGCACAATAAACTAGGCGGATAAAATAGTTTGGCTTAGAGCAGGTTTGGGAGTTAGCCTTGCATGCTCTGTGAAGGTTATCCAACCTTAGTTGATATGACAAAAGTCAGCCTTCCATCAGCATGGAAGGGATTTATTGTAATTGTTCTGACTCTTCGTGCTCTCATTTGGGGTTTTCTTGGCAGAGATAATGGAGTGGTTTGCCATTTCCTCCTCCAGTTCAATTGACAGAGGAGGAAACTGAGGCAAACAGAGTTAAGTGACTTGCCAAGGTAACAGAGCCAGGGAATATTTGAGGCCAGATTTGAGTTTATTGAAATGAGACTTCCTGACTCTAGACCAGGCATTCTAACCACTGCACCATCTGGTTGTGACATAAACTGTAATGCTAATTAACTATTAAGTTTCTTAATTAAGCTGGATTTGATCTCAATATTCCTGACTCTGAGCTCAGCTGCACTTTACCTATTGTGCCCAGTGATGCAGGTGTCTGAAGACCAAATTGAAAATACTGACTTTGTTCTTGAGTTGCTTTAATCTTAAATAAAACATTATATCTCTTGGGGCCTTAGTTTTTGCTTTTGCTATTTTTCCACCTAGAAAATGGACTTCTTGCTGTACAATTTAACAAGCATTAATTGTCAGATCCTGGAGATATCAAGACATAAATGAAATGGTCCCTGCCTTCAGGAAGTATTCATTCTACTAGGGGAAACATCATGTAGATAGATAGGCAAAAGTAGGATATATCAACAGTTATTGGGGGAGAAAAGTCTCCACTTTTCCTCCTAGTGGAAGGAGAATACAGACCAAGAAAGACTATAGAAAGAAAGAAGTAGATTGGGAATCTAAGAGACAGTAGAGAGGGAGGGTAGTCTAACACTTTATATAATCTTGAAGGTTGGTTCTTAAAGGATGCGGTGGTCATTTGGCTCAGCAACAACAACAGAAGGGTCTAAACGTGACAATCCCCACATTCTGGGTTCCTTGGAGGGAAATCCTTTGGATTCCACCCGGACTCCTGTGGCTCTTCATGTTGAATGACTTAAGTCATTCCAGCCTGGAATGTCACAAAAAGGAATAAAGATATACAAACAGCTCTAGGTTGCTGCCCTGACAGTCATTTTGAAGGTGGCTGGGACTTTTCAGAACTGCTTTGTCATCAAGAGCACTCTGCAGGCCAAGTTCATTTTGTTCCTTCTCATCCCCTGAGTTCCTACCCTGATTTCTTGTTTACTGATCACTGGCTGACTTTGAAGTCTGCTGTCAGGCACCCTTGGCTATATTTTTAGCCCAGCCACCTCCATTTCTTCCTCATTAGCATCTACAGTATGTTAAATTCAATGTCTTACATTCTCTGGTTGCTGATTATAAATTGTCCTATTTCTAAAGTGAATCTTGTATCTTACTCCATTCCCCCAACATTCTTCCCTCTTCTCCTAGTCTTTAAATATCTTGTTTTTCTTCAGAATGTAACTTCCTTGCCTCGATTTCTCATTTTAAAAGGTTAAGGAGGCTCCTATATGATTGTGGGCTTATAGACAACATTGAAAAGGACTTTATTAGTCACAAAATCCTACCCCCTTATTCTAAGTATGAGGAAGCTGTAATCAAGATAGGTTAAATGACTTCCCTGACGTCACACATTAGATGGCAAAATTGGGATTTGAACCCATAACCTCAAACGCCAAATCCAGCTTTTCCTATACTAAAAAATTTTTTGCCCCTCCTTTTTTCCTTCCTTCCTTCTTTCTTCCCTCCTTCCTTCCTTCCTTTCTTTTTCTTTTTCTCTTCCTTTCTTTCTCTTTCTCCCTCTCTTTTTTCCTTCCTTTCTTTTTCTCTTTTCTTTCTTTGTCTCTCTCCCTTTCTTTTCTCTCTCTTCCTTCCTTTCTTTTCCTTCCTTCCTTCTTTCCTGCCTTTCTTTCTTCCCTTCCTTTCTTCTTTCCTTCCTTCCTTTCTTTCTTCCTTCTTTCCTTTCTTTCTCTTTCTTTCTTCCCTCTTTTCTTCCTTCTTTCCTTCCTTCCTTTCTTCTTTCTTTCCTTCCTTTCTTTCTTCCTTCTTTCTTTCCTCCCTCCTCCCTCTTTCTTTCTTTCTTTTTTCCTTTCTTTCTTTCTTTCTACCTTTCTTTTTTCTTTCTCTACCTTTCTTTCCTTCTTTCTTCCTATCTCTCTTTATCTTTCTTTCTCTTTCCCTTTCTTTCTTTCTCTCTTTCTCTCTTTTTCTTTCTCTCTATCTTTCTTTCTCTCCCTTCCTTTCTATCTTTCTTTCTCTCCCTTTCTTTCTATCTTTCTCTCTTTCTCTCCCTTTCTTCTTCTGCTTCCAAATTAAAAATTCTGAATTTGTTCTTAAGTTGGTTTGTAATCCTAAATAAAACATTGAATCTCAAGGCTTTAGTTCTTGTTGCTACTCTTTTTTCACTTAGAAAACGGACATGAGAGCATCCCTTGTTCTTTCTATTTTGGAAAAATACAATGATTTTAGGCACAGAGGTCTGTGTAATTGCTGGTTCCTCTATGTGGCAAAAATGATCTGATATGTTTACCTTGAGGCAATTGATTGGAGAGGCTTCTTTCTGGGGGGGGGGGCGCGGAGAGGGAAGGGCACTACCACTTATGTAGTGTTCCTGCTTGCCATCTTAGTGTTATTATTGAGTCTTCTCTCTCCCTAACTTTTCATAATCAGTTCCCAAGTCTGATAATCCTACCCCTTCAATATTATGGCAGCCATGTGTCCCCTTTCCTTTCTCTGTCACCATACTAGCACATGTCCACATGATCTTTTGACTGAGCTATTGAAAGACCTTTTTGATAGATCTTGTTTGTATCCTCTACTTCCCTCTAATCCATCCTTTGTATATGGGAAAATATTTTGCAAAACTTAGGGGGAGACCTACATAAATTCTAGCTATTATTCTCATTACTATTTCTTATTCAAAATTTGTCTTCTGGGGGAATGAGCTTAGACTATGTTCCGAATCATTCAGTAGCTCTTTTCTTAGTACTGAGAAGTTTAAACTACCTTGCATAGTATTTGTGACCCTTTATAACTTGGGAATATTCTTTATTGTTATTTAGTTGTTATCCAACTCTTTGTGATCCTATATGAGGTTTTTCTGACAAAGATATAGGAGTGGTTTGCCATTTCCTTCTCCAGTAAGTTAAGGTAAACTGGTTAAGTGTCTTACTCAGGGTCACACAGTTAGTAAGTGTCTGAAGTTAGATTTGAACTCTCTTCCTGACTCCAGGCCCAGTGCTCTATCCATTGTGCTCCTAGCTGCATCAATGGGGCCATTCCATTTTTATCATAGTACTTCCCTCATATTCTCCTTTTCATATATGTCCTGTAGTCATATCTCACAATGTGACCCATATACACATATACACATACACACACACACATACAAGGAGTTCCTACTCATACTTTAAAGCTCAACTTAAAAGCTGCCTCCTCCAAGAAGTTTTCCTTGATTCCTACCTGTATCAATGACTATTCCCTCTTCAAGCCTTATATTACATTTTATTCCTTTCTTATATGTTTATCATATATTATTCTGTATTATAGCCATTTGTGTTTATCATATTCCCTGACCAGATTGTAAACTATATGGAGGCAAGAGCCATGTTTTTCTACCCTTTGTATCTTACCTAGTGCTAAGCATGCTATATTACTGCACTTCGTAGGAACTTATTAACCATTTTAATTAAGTTAAAATAAACTGTCTCTAAAGATTTTTGTACTAATCCAGAGGAGATATGTCATATATAGAATAAAGAAATTATTTTCCAGAATCAAGATTCTCAGTAGGAGCCATGTCAGATCAAGGACCCCATTTTTTTAGTCTATCTTTAGAGAGTGAACAACAACAACACTGGCTCACATTTGTATAGGTTTTTAAGTTTTACAAAGTGTTTTATTTACACAATCTCTTTTAATACTCAGAACATCCTTATGAGGTAGAGTTCTCTTGTTCTTAGGAGTTCCATTTTACAAATGAGGAAACTTAAGCTTATAGAAACAAGTAATTTTTCAAGGCTCAAAGTACTGTCAGAGCAAGGATTCCAACACATACTGTGTGCTTTACTTACTGCCTCCTAAATTGTTCCCCTCTCCTAAGCTCACTTCAGATTCTTGCTTTCAGGTGTAACTTCCCTAGTCGATTTTTCCCCATTTTGCTAAATAAAGGAAGTAGCCTCAAGGCTGGTTTTCCTCCTGCTACCACAGAGGTCTGTGTAACTGCTTGTTCCTCTAAGTGGTAAAAATGACCTGATATATTTACCTTGAGGCAGTTGATAGAAGAGACTGAAAGATTCAGAGGTGGGATGGAACAGAACACAGACTAAAGCAAATAGGGAAATCTTCAGCCAAGCTTCTTCTTGGTATGAAGCTGACCTTGAACAGAGTTCTGCTTCCACACTTGGTTTTGTATTAGCTCTGCCTAATGTCACATGATAGATAAAGCAGAAGGCGTGGATTTTCCCCTGTTTTCTCCTTATCCTCCATCCTTAACCACTCTTTCCTTCATTCTTTTTTGTGATATCTTTTGATTTCCTATCACTTTTATTTCCAAGCAGATCCCTGTTTATCCCCTAGTCAGAGCCACTGTCCCTTTTAATGAAGTAAAAATAGAAACTAAAAAAAAAAAATTGAGTAAAATATTAAGTCTGCCAGTATATTCATTGTTTCATGCTTACAATCCTTCTATCTCTGCAAAGAGGGAAGAAAAGAACATTTTCTCCTCTCTTCTTAGAAGTCCTAATGGTTCTCATTATTATATAATGGTCAGCTTTTCCCTAAGTTCTGTTTAGTTTGTTTTACATCACTTCATATGATAATGTTTTCTCATGCCCCTCTGTATTCTTCATATTCATTTTTTAATAGCACAATAATATTCTATTACATTATGTACCATGATTTTGAGTCATTCACCAATCAGTGGGCTTCTCTTTTGCTTCCAAATGCTTTTCTTCGGGACAAAACACATTTCCATAAATATTTTGGTGTACATGAGATTTTTCTTTCTTATGCATGTCTAGGATTGAGATCTTCTTGGGAGGAACTTCTGTGTCCAATGGCTGGACATTTTTATCACTTTCTTATCATAATTCCAAAATAGTTGCTAGAATTTTCAAGCCAATCACAGCTTTCCCAATGACATAATAGCATACTATTCTTTCCATAACCCTTCCAACATTGACTGCTTCCCTCTCTTCCCCTTTTTTCCCTATCTTTGCCAATTTGTAGGTTGTCAAGTAAAACTTTTGAGTTGTAAAATTTTGTACCAATTCTAAGGAAGCTAATTTGAATTTATTTAGCTTAGAAATCTTCCTAGGAAGCTCTATGAAAACAAGGTCAGTGTCTTATCTAAATTTTGTATCTCACTCAGTGTCCAGCATAGTGTCTCATAATTTCTTAAGAGTCAGCTAAAGTGAGGAAGCCTTAAGAATATGAGGAATGATATATATGAGTCAGGCTTGATGGTATCCAATTATTGGATCTGAGTGCATTTAGAGGTATGAGAAAAATACTTTGACAGCGTATTGCCAAGTCAAAATCAAGATCAGTATAAAGGATAAACCTGAATGGCCACAGCATCAGTCCCACATCATCTACCAAGAAAACTTTAAGGACCTAATCTGTTTACAAAACTCCACAAATGGCTAAGCTGGCCTTTCAATTTTTTTTTAAAGCTCAATCAAATCTAAAGTTCCTGAATTACCCTGACTGGCTGCTTCCATATCTCAATGGCCGTGGTCTCTCCAGAGTCGGGCAGACAAAACTTTCCCTTGCTTAGAGTCAGGATGAAGTGATTTGTTCCCCTCTGTCTGGGTTGGTTCTGCTGACCAGATAGCAGCCAGTCGAGTGAGCTCAAGATTCGGGCCTTCTGGAGCTCCATTTGTTTGGTCAGGATAATACACTGGACAATAAGCCCCTCCAGGCAGGAGCCTGGTGCTCCCAGACCACTGGAGGTATTCCTTTTTTGGATTTTCTTTTCTTTTTTCTCCAAGCTGCCACCCCCCCCTAACATTTTGTTTAAGAGAAAACGAGATGTCTATCTTCTGTTTCCTTATTTTTTTTCAGGAAAGCAAAGGGTTGTTGACTTCCTCCCTCTCCCCTCCCTTCCTTCCTTCTTCCCGAAGGTACTCATCTGAGAAAAAGAGAACGAAGTAATTGTTCCTGTTCTCTTTCTTAAGTCATTTGAAACACTGTCCCAGCTCCTTCTTTAAGTTCACTGCAATCTGTACACAAGAGAGAGAGAGAGGGAGAGGGAGAGAGTGCATGAAAGCAGAAAGCAGGTAAAGAAAAGAGCTTGGTGCTGCAGCAATTCAGACCTCAGGAGCTGGTAAGTTACCCATCAAATCATTGTTGCTTCTTTTTCAATGTAACTAACACAGATTCTCTGTTACCCATCTTGAGATAAAGATGTCTCACTGGCTACATCCTTGACTCAGAAAGTTTGAAGGATGGTTGACCCAGAATTTAAAGTTAGACTTTTTTAAAAGGGAATACTGAGGTTTAGAGTCCACCCTCTGGCAACTATGAAAAGAGTATTGCACTGGAGAAAAGGAGGTGCGCTGTGGTCAATCTGGATTTGGGCATAAATAATAAGGCAGAAATCACTAGGCTTTATTATTTCTCTTACTTAAAGCTTTGTTTTCTCTCTATATTCTGATTTCAGTAAGCTAGGTTGTCAGGATGCATTTACCAAGGACTGCCATTTGCCAAAGGGTTTTATGGGAAATCATTGCAATAGAAATGGCAATATCTTCCTCCTTTTCTCTTTTCTCCTCTTATTCCCTAGCAGATATCCTCCAAATTAAGTATGTCATATATAAGCTCCATTCCAGGTCTTTAATGTAAAAAGTGAGAGAGAGATAGACAGATAGACAGAGAGAAACAGACACAGAGAGAAAAAGAGATGGAGAGAGAGAGAGAAAGAGAGAGAGAGAGAGAAAGAGAGAGAGAGAGAGAGAGAGAGAGAGAGAGAGAGAGAGATGCATGATATTAGGTGTGTTTGGGGTATAGCTGACTGTGAACCTGTGGCTTATATGTACGTGTGCATACACCAAAGGGCATAACCTCTAAGGTACTCAGCTTTCATAAGAACATCTTCCAAGGACTGGTTTGGAAGACAAGGACTGATCTTACATAAAAATAATTTGATCCAAAACTATACTTCAAGCTTATGTTGATACTTTCATTCAGCCCGAACAGTCGATTGTTTTCTAAACACCAAACAGAATGTCATCCACTGGTTAAGCATAACCAGCTGGGAGACATTTGGACCAACCATTCAAAAAGGGTCAAACTTGAAATTCATGAGCAAGAATACTGTCATTGGAAGTCTATCATTACAAGCTGAGAGGGGATCCATATGGGCAAAATAAGCCATTTAGGTCACATGAAAAGACCTTATATGTCTGAGAGATTTACAACACAATACAGGGAAAGGGCCACTAAGCAAGGGATATTATGTATTTCTTTTCTATATTAATTTTTAGCAAAATTTGCTAAATGAAGTCTGAAGTTGCTTTGTAGGTAGTGATAAGACTCAAACAGCCAGTTTTTCATTGACAAAAATCAGGAGTTAATCCTGAGATTTCACTGCAGTATTGAGACTTGCATCAGAAATCTGGCCATCACCTTAATAACTGGTAGTAAATCACAGTTGTGGTGGGTTGTTGGAAGTCTTCTATGTGAAAAGGCCTTCTGTGCTTTTTCTTTTCTTTCTCTTTTCTCTGTAGATTTTTTTTTGGTAACTTTAGAAAACAGAGTAACTTGTAAAATACTAGAATGAAAGTTTATTCTGTGACCACTCATTAATATGTTCCAATATATCCTTTTCTGTCTTTAAAACTATGAACTTGGTGGTGTGGCAAGTAGCTTGATAACCATCAGTTGTGATTTAAATTCTGCACCCACCGATCTACTCTTTATTCCCTCTATTGATCTGAAGTTGAAAAGGAATCATAGAGCAATAAGCTAGGTAACTGTGAATTTATCAACAATCTTGACCTTCAGGAGTGAAATTCTGACCTGCGATCTCCATTACTTGAGCCTTTTGGTTTCATTTTTGTTTGATTCTGTACACTGGATTGAAAACAACAATAGAAACCCCCCTTGACTTTTGGTTGTTGAAATATGAAATGTGAAGTACAAATGTTGAAAAACAAAAATATGACTATGTGTTTTCTGGTGGAATGAAATATCAAAATAAGAGTTCAATGATTCAGAAAACATCCTACAAAACATTTAGAAAGAGAGGATGACCTCAAAACAAGATAAACCCAATTTATAATCTATTTGTTTCCATTTGCGGTCTCAGATTAATATACTCTAGTGTTCTTTTGTTCTCTAAAAAGGTCTCATGTTCAATATTTCCATTTCAAAGAGCAAGAGAGTCACATGAAAATACCTATTGGTTACTTCAATTAAAAATATTTCAATAATCTAAAGAGAAAGCATAGCCAACATTTTATTTAGTTTCTTCAATTGTCTTCTAACCCATAGTCCAGAGACACTGTACTCTGCCAAATGAGTTCATTAGACCAAGATAATATGGATGTGATTCCATGATGTCTGCCAACTCTTTGATAATGCCAAGGTGGAGAATTATCACTTGGAATTTCTGAAAACACAAAAAGTATAGTTCTTATTCATCTTTGCCATATGTGATTATGTTGCAAATTGATAACTAGGTCAGGATGTCCAGTTGGTAGCCTTGTGTGCTTGGAAAATATATTCATTGGAGTGTACAATTACTCAGAAATTCTTTCATATTATTATATCAAATTAGCACTTACCTAATCCTGTCCTTTTTTTCAATACACAATAATAATTTACAATTTTACAATTTAATTTTATTATTGTGATCTGCTTTTACTCGCTCCCGCCTCTGCTGTACCGAATTGAGAAAGTGAGAAAACCAAAACTTCTATTATAAACGTGTAGTGTCAAGCAAAACAAATTCCTATTATGGGCCATATTCAAAAATAGATGCCTTCACCTGTACCCTGAGGCCAACATCTCTCTATCTGGAAGTGGCTAGCCTGTTTTATCAGGAGTCCTCTGGAATTGTGGTTGGTCATTGTGTTGATCAGAATTCTTCAGTTTTTCAAAGTTGTTTCTCTTTATAATATTTTAATAACCATTTATTAAGCTCTTCCTGTATGCAAAGTGGAGAGACCCATTGGTGAAATGTTGAGTGTTGGACTTAGAAATGGGTAACCCTGAGTTGCTAGCCTTGTGACCATGAACAAGTCATTTAAAATCTTTAATTGATAGCTACATAAATTTCTAAAATTTATTCTACTAAGTAATAGATAGACAATGCTTTGATTGGTGGAAGGAATCCCGGCATCAAAGAAACTACAGATTATGAGCTGATATGCAAAGACCTGTACCTTTAATAGTTTTTGTATCTCTTGGGTGAATAATTCTTGATCAATATGATACCCTACCTTCTGCCTGAGCCTAAATTATTTCTTGTAACTTTGCGGCTGAATACACATTGAGCATAGATTTTCTGTACTCAGAACTCTTGTGAAATAATCACAGATGGGCTTTCAAATATTGATAAGCTCTCAGCATTGCAGAAAACCCAAATCTTTCCGCTCCAGAATAAATTGTAGCAGTGGTGCCCAGCGGAGATCAATGGTGGAGAAATGGTAGCTTGGAGATAAAATCTTTCAAGCTAGATGAATGTGAAAAGAAGCTGCTTAGGTCTATTTTTAGAGCTCTATTGTCTCCTTCCCCCACTTCCCCATCCTCCCCACTTCTGTGTCTATGGCGACCTTTCCCCTGGCTACAGAGAGCTGGATGCAGTTTTCTCTAGAGTCGTCCAGCTCTCTTCCATGACACAGCTGGAGAAGACGATTTGTCAATAATCTGGCCATTCTTTTCTCCCTCCCCAGCAATATTACCACCTCCCCCTTTTCCATTAGCAACGATCAAAATAACACTATCCTGGGCAAATTAGCAAGGAGAAATTCAGTTCAAGATTGAAAATCAGGCCCCTCTTGCCTAGTACATTTTTGGGGAGAGTCAGGATAATATATCCAATTCCCCACCTCCCACCCCCATACTTTGAACTATTGAAACATATATATTGATTTACTTGCCTGGTCTAATTGTTATTCGAATTTAGGTTAGATTTTGTTCATTTCTGGTTTCATTTTCCAGAAAACCTTTATTAGAATGGAAGAGACTGGATTTATCTGGTGACTTGTCTGGACACATCTCTACTACAATGAAGTGATACTGGCTTATGTTATACAAAAAGGGCAAGAGGTGCCTTCCAAGGCAATCTGATCTGGTAGAAGAAGCAACAAACTTCAAATCAGGGGCCTGAGTGTCTTTCTCAGATCAGTAGCTAAATGACCATTTGATCTTGAATAAATAGAGGCTAGATAAAATCAAGGATGTTTTAGAGGAGATTTCCCTTTCAGGTATGGTTCAGATAAATGGCAGCTGAGGTCCTTCCATCTCTAAGATTTCCTGAGGCTATGAAATCACTTAATTTCCTCAGAGATTGTGGCTGTGAAATGATGGGGTTGGACCAGAGGCTCTCATAGTAGATCAGTAACTAGAAATTCTGACTCCAGGGGCAAGCAACACACTACCTGCCTGAGGCCAATCATGAAAAGTATCCTCAATTCAACTTAAAAGTTTATTAAAACTGAAAAGTCTTTTTTTAAAAAAAGACTAATTTAGTTGGAATCTGGCCATATAACTTCCCTACTTAGTAAATTTCAGTAACTCCCTATTACCTGCATAATCAAATATAAAATCTCCTATTTAGTATTTAAAGCTCTTCACAACCTAGCTCCTTCCAGCCCTTCCAGTATTTTTACATCTTAATCCCCTCCACCAACTCTACAACTCAGCCCCACTGGTCTATTTGCTATGTTCACAGATGATACGCCATAACACTTTTTAAACAACTTCATGGGTCATCTCCCAACTCTAAGCCTCAGATGCTCCCCTTGCCACTGTCACCCATTTTCCCTGGCTTCCTTCAAACTCAACTCAAATCCTCCCTGCTGGAGTGGTTGCTTCCCTGTACCCCGCCAAATCCCTTCCATCTATAATTTGTATATATTTTGTACGCACATCCCTTATCTTTAGGTTGTCTCTCTTATTAAAATGTGGGTTCTTTAAGAGTAAGAACAGTATTTTCTGTTTTTTACATTTCTTTGTATAACCAGTGCTCAACAGTTTTTGGCACAGAGGAAATGTTTAACAAATGGGTATGGACTGCTAAGTGATGCAAGATGGAATAAAGAGATACTGGGGCATAACCCCATGATGGTGAGATCCCCAAGGGAAGCAGAGAGGGTGAAAAAGCAGGATGGAGAAGGGGTAGGAGAGGAGGTTGCCCTGGGTGGTACCTGTCATTTATCCATCTTCCCATTTCAACAGCTTTTTCTGACTAAATTGATGTTGGACTCAATTTTCTCCTTTTTGAAAGAGTTTAAGTGTTCTTACAAACTATGCTTTTCAGTACGCCTGGCCAAAAATCTTTTGATCCCACCCTAGTAATTGATCTGCATTTAAAGTTGCTTTTCTTTCTAATTTTCTATGTAGAACTATCAAACTGATTTTCAAGGGTTCTTTTTGCTCCTATTTCTTTGGTATTGCATTAGTAATCACTATACATTGAATTCCAGCTTTTTTATCGTGTAAAGAGACCTTAAATATAGATATCTTTCTATAAAAACATATTGAAATGGAATCTAAATTAAGCTGGGGATTAAGCTTTCTTAGGAAGGAGTGAGGAGTAGATGAATAGTTATTACAGAAATTCTTCAAAATTAGATCTAATCAATGTAAACACTTAAAACTGTCTTAAATGTGTCTATAGAGAGATGTATTACTTAGATCCATAAAACAAAGTTTGCAACTCCACAGGGATGAATTTCTTTTTTAAAAAAAATTTCTTTAAGCCATTAGAAGACTCAAGTGAGAAAGATTTTTATTCTTTTTCCTTTTTACATGTTACATGAAATAATCTGAACTGACATTGCTGACATTTAAATTTTCCACCAAAGATGGGGGTAGGAGTAGAGGGTGGGAAGTTAGATAAATGTACAGCAACCCCTTCTAATGGCTTTTGAAAAGTCAGTTTCCCTGGGAAACCCAAAACTGTTTTTAATAGGATGGTGTGGAACTCATTTTAGTAATCTTTAAAGCTGTCATTGCTTTACTGGTAGGATTTTTAAACTTTGTTAGCTAAATTTCTCCTGAGAGCATATATACATTTTATGGTCTATTGTTTTGTTTATCATGAATTTATTTATTAATTTATTTATCCATTTATTACTTATTTATTCATTTATCCATCTGCTTCCTTTCTTCCATTTTCCTCCCTCTCTCTTTCTGTCCCTCCCTCCCTTCCATCCTTCCTTTTTTTCCCCTTCCTCCCTTCCTCCCCTAATTAGATAGCATAGTTGCTCCTCATTTTCAGGGGTAGGGGTGGGCGGCCTCACAGACACCACACAGACTTTAGCCCCTCTGTAGCTCAGAATCTCGAAATTCAAAAAATCCACCATCCTTAGCTTGATTTGTAGTAAGGGATCACAGGCAATTGCCACCATGCCCTTTAAACTATTTTATAAGCATGTCAAATAAATTGTGTGTGTGTGTGTGTGTGTGTGTGTGTGTGTGTGCTTCTAAGAGGGTTTAATTGGGTAGAAAACTCTGCTAACCTCCTATCTACCTAGATAGGAAAACTTTCCTTCCACAAATACAGTTGGACAATTTCTTTGTAACATTATTTATGTATTCATTCATATAAATATATATGTATACATACACACACACACATATATATACATATATATAATTCTGAGTTCAAAAATCTCTCCCTCCTCCAGCTTCTCTCTTACCCATTAAGAAAGTAAGTAATATATCATTTATATATGTGAAGTCATACAAACCATATTTCCTTATAAGCCATATTGCCAAAAAAAGGCAAAAAAAATAAAAAAAGTGAAGAATAATATGTTTCAATGTGCACTCAGAGTTCATCAATTCTCTCTGGAGGTGGATAGTATTTTTTATCATGTGCCCTTTGGAATTGTCTTGGGTTATTTTGTCCAGAGTTTCTAGGTCTTTCACAGTTGATCATCATCTATTATATAGTTCCAAAATGTTACTTGAGAGGTTAAATTATTCATCCAGGGTCACAGGACTCAAATTCAGTACTTTATGATTCCAAGGCTAGCCCATCATCTACATCACTATGCTGCCTATAGATAGAGAAAGATACATTGATTGGTGCTTTGTGAACTACAACCAACCATAAGATAAAAGGAAGACCCAGGACTCCCTGTTTCCCCTAACCCTGCCAGAAACAAATGGGTTAAATCTGTTCTTTAACACTGACCAGTGTTAAAGCTGTAAGAAGACTGGAAGAGTAGGGACCAAGTTATTAAAGGCTTTGACTGTCACAAATCTGAGGGGGTAAGTATTATAGTACCATTATTCCAATGTTAAGGATTAGAATATACTGTATACAGGTGACAAAACAAGCAATGAAAACTGAAAATATTGGTTAAATGTTGAGGGAGTATTTTTTTGGTTCATCATAATCTCAGACAAACTGTGGTGGATTTCTTTCCAGTGAAAGAACTTTAATGACAAGTGGATACTTAGATATCACCTGTCCCTGTATATTAAAGCACATCCCTGGAAAGCAGCCATTTGACTAGGTCAGGACATGCAACAATTTAACTCAGAATAATTTTATCTTTCTCATTTTTTAGTTGGGGAAACTGAGTGTCATAATGATCCCTGGATCCACAATTAGGAAGTGCCTGAGTCAGAAATATAACACTAATCTTTAATTGCCTAGTCCATTGTTAATTCAATGATGTTATACTGTCCAGGAGAGAAGATGAAATAGAAAATTTGTTTTTCTTTTTTTTTTTGGGGGGGGGCGGGGGTGCAGCAGACATTAAGATTTGGAAGGTAGAGGTGCTCATTTTTATATCCTTATATGAAAGATTGTTAGCCAGAAAACCTTGTAGCAAATACCCAGAATTTCTTTTTCTTTCTTTTTTTTCCAAATCAACAAGGAAGTATCTTTAAATCAAAGGAATTGATTACTAAATAAATTACTAAGTGTTTGTTAAATACCTACTATGTGCCAGGAATTATACTAGGCCATAAAAAGATAAAAAACAAAATGAAAATATGCAACTTGTCCTGGATGAGCTGAATTTATGTAAATGCTGCCAAGGTCAATTCAATGAGGAAACATAATGACACACTTGCTGTGTATAATCCACTTTCCTTTATTGAATTAAACCAAATAAGACATCTAGAAAGAATCCTGAATGAGCAAATAAGGAGGCTGATGTGGTGGCCTCCCACAGCTCTAGAAAATTTGAAGTGGTAAATATCAATGCTAAATTATAAAGGTGATATTTAACATGTATTGGTCAACCTGCTGGGGGAAGGGGTGGGGGGAAGGAGGAGAAAAGTTGGAACAAAAGATTTTGCAATTATCAATGCTAAAAAATTACCCATGCATATATCTTGTAAATAAAAAGCTATTATAAAAAAAATTATAAAGCTGAGTTAAATTGAACAACAAACAATGAATACAGATAATTGCTATTGGCAAAAACAACATTGGGCAGCCAAGGGGCATAATGGATGGAGCAAGTCTCATCTCTGTGAGTTGAAATTTGGCTTCCAGGACTGACCAACAGTGTGACTTTGGCCAAGTCACTTCACCTTATTTGCCTTGGTTCCTCATCTGGAAAATGAGTTGGAGAAGGAACTGGCAAACCAGTCCAGTATCTTTGCCAAGAAAACCCCTTAAGAGATTACAAAGAATCAGGAACAACTGAACAACAACAAAAAGAGGCTAGAGGTTTCTAATTAACAGAGAGATGGGGAGGGGGTAGATCCCCTTAGATCTTTCTTTTGACTTGTTTATACATCAAGAAAGTTCCTTTGCCTCAGGTTATGGATGTACAAATTCCATCTTCTCAGGACCCCCAAAAGATCTAGTTTTAAATCTCATAGCCCTTTTACAAGCTCAGAACCTCACCTGTAACTTCTTCAGTTGGTTGCTCTTAAAGCTGGAAGCTGTTTATCCTTAATCCTTTTCATTTTCATTTTTTTAGTAAATAGTATTTTATTTTTTCCAATTATGTGTAAACATTCATTTTTAAATAAGATTTTAAGTTTCAAATTATTTTTCTTTCCCTCCTTCTCATCCCCCTCTCCAAGATGACAAGTAATCTGTATACATGGCCAATCATGAAAACATATTCCACATTTGTCATGTTGTGAAAAAAAAGAAACAGTATGAAAGAGGAAAACAATGAAAAAAAAAACAAAGCAAAAATGTGAAAATGATATGCTTCAATCTGCATTCACACTCTATAGTTCTTTTTCTGGATGTGGATAGCAATATCCATTATGAGTCTTTTGAACTTATCTTGAATCATTATATTGCTGAGAAAAGCAAAGTCTATTATAATTGATCACCACACGATCTTGCTGTTCCTATATACAATGTTCTGCTTCTGCTCACCTCCCTAAGAATCAGTTCATGTAAGTCTTTACAAATTTTTCTGAAATATTTCTGCTCATTTTTTATAGGTTAATAGTATTCCATTACATTCATATATCACAACTTATTCAGCCATTCCCCAGTTGATGGGGCATTTCCAATTCTTTGCCACTACAAAAAGAGCTGCTATAAATATTTTTGTACATGTGAGTCATTTCTATTTTTTTTTGGTTATCTATTTGGGATATAAACCTAGTAGTGGTATTATTGGATCAAAGGATATGCACAGTTAGGTTGCCCTTTGCTGAACATTGTATCTTGACCAGTATTTCATGAACTGTCTTAGTTTTATCTAGCTTTGGATATTGTCATCTCTGCTCCTGCAAAGAGCTCCTAGAAATTTCAGAAAGATAATTCACAGTTCAAAACTAGAAAGCTGGAAGTGAGATATGGTGATTTTTAATGGGGGAGAATTGTTTTGAGAACATCTTATATCCCCATGATATCTTTTCATGCCTAGGATTAGATATGACATTTTTGTAGTCCTAAATTAGCTTGAAAAGGGATTTTCAATTAACTCCGAAGCTACCATCATAATTCATGCCCTCATCAAGTCTCACCTGGGTAATTACAATAGATTCCTAAATGGTCTCCCAACTTCTAGTCCCTGTTTTCTAGTCCCTGGTCCAAAATAATCTTTCTAAAGCACAAACGTTCCCATTGTTAATTTTTGTTCAGTCATTTCCAAACTTTTGTAACCCCATTGATTTTCTTGGCAAAGATACTGGAGTGGTTTCCCATTTTCCTTCTCCAGCTCATTTTGTTAATGAGAAACTAAAGCTAACAGGATTAAGTGACTTGTCCAGAATCAGACAATTAATATCTGACATTATATTTGAACTCAAGAAGATGAATCTTCCTGATTCTAACCCTATTGCTGTGCCTGTGTCACTTTGCTATCGCTGTATAAGTTTTATCATATTTTTCCTCAATTAAGAATTTTTAGTGGTCTCTAATTGCCTCTAGTATAAAATATAAACTCTTCAGCATGGCATTTTAAATTGGCCCAATCTAGTGTCAGTCTATCTTTTCAGATTTATTTCACACTTCTCCATTTTGTGCATTCTACATTGCAACCAAATAGACCTACCTGCCTTTCTTAAAACAGCACTCCATTTCAAGTCAAGTCGGTAAGCATTTATAAAGAGTTTACTCTGTACCAGGCACTGTGTTAAGCACTGACGATACAAAGAAAGGCAAAAGAGAGTTCTGTCCTCAAGAAGCTCCAAATCTAATGGGAGAGTTCAAATGCCAACAGCTGTGTTTGATAAAATGCAGATTTTATCAAATACCTTTTAGGGACTTTAGGGGAGACTTGAAGTAAGTTATAAGGTGGAGATGAAGAGGGAAAGAGTTTCAGTCATGGGGGAAACAAGTAAAAATGACTAGAATTGGGAGATAGTTTCATGTGTGGGTAACCACAAGGAAGCCAATGTACTAGATCACAGAGAATGCGTGGGGGGATGTAAAGTGTAACAAAGACTGGAAAGATAGGAAGAAGCTAGATTATGAAGGGCTCTAAAAGTCAGAGGAATTTATATTTGATTGTGCAGGTAATGGGAACCACCAGTTTTATTGGGTGGAGGGTGACATGATCAGACCTGCATTTTAAGAAAATCAGTTTGACAGCTGGGTGGAGAATGAACTGGAGTGAAGAAATACATGAGTTGGAAAGACCAACCTTCGGGCTATTGTGATAAGTTAGGCACAAGGATTTGCATTATAGTGAAGAGAGAAATCAGTGTATATGAAAAAAGTTATAAAGTTAAAATAGACAGAACTTGAAAACTCATTGAATATGAGGAATGAGAGACAATGGAGAGTTGAGGATGACAACTAAGTTGTGTGGTTGGCTGGGTGGGAAGATGGTGGTATCCTTGACAATAATAGGGAAATGAAGAAGAAGGAAAGATTGGGGGTTGAAAAGAAAATGAATTCATTTTTGGACATGTTGAGTTTAAGATATTTATAAAACAGCCAATTCAAGATATCCAGTTTGGTTTCCAACACTTACTAACTGTGTGATCCTGGGCAAATCACTTCTCCCTGTTTGCCTTGGTTTCCTCATCTGTAAAATGAGTTGGAGAGGGAAATGGCAAACAACGCCAGTGTCTTTGCCAAGAAAACCCCAAAACAGTATCACAGATGTTACTGAAATGACTGAACAATCAGAGATGAGAGACTGAAAAAGAGAAAAGAGATTAGTTTTGTCGATTTTAACTCTGCATAGAGATGATTATTGAATCTATGGGCTCTGAGAAGATCACCAGATGAAGGTGTTTAGAGAGAGAACAGTAAAAGGTCCAGGACTGAGCCATAGGGGTCACTACAATTAATGAATACAACCTGGAAAAAGATCCAGCAGAGAAGATGGAGAAGGAAGAAGGGAGAGTTGATTTGAAGAGTCAGAAGCTTAAAAGAGGTCAAGTAAGGCTTGAGAAAACGTGACTTCCATTCCTTTGTGGAGAGTACTCCCCATCCTTGGAACTCAGGCTCTCTTCCCCTTGGAATACTGAGCTTGCTTCAATCAAAGCTGGGCTCAGGAAACACTTCCTTGGAAAGCCATCCCCGACCTCCATAATGGTCAATGCCCTCACTCTTCAAATTTCCCTGCACTTATTTATCTGTTTATATTTTACATCCCCTCCAAGACTCCAGTAAGTTTCTTAAATGATATAATTTTTTTGGTTTTTGTTTTGTTATTTTGGGGTTAAGTGACTAGTCTGGGGGTCACTTAAATGATCCTTTTGGCTTTGAATTTTCAGTGCCTAACACAGCAGGCACTTAATAAATGATTTGGGAATTGAATTTAGAATGAGCAAACTTCACAATCAGATCATGTCTCAGGTCCAGAATTTTAAGTCAACAAACTGCGAGGTACTGTGCTAACTGCTAGGGTACAAAGAAAGACAATTTTTTTTTACTCTTAAGGATCTTTTAGTGGAAGAAAATTCATAGATATGCCTTTTGCTATTGTTCAGTAATTTTTTTTCACTCATATCTAACTCTATGACCCCATTTGGGGTTTTCTTGGCAGAGATACTGGAATGGTTTCCCATTTTCTTCTCCAGCTCATTTTACAGGTGAGGAAACTGAAGCAGACAGGGTGAAGGGACTTGCCCAGAGTCACATAGTAAGTGTTTGAGGCTCAGGAAAGTAAGTGAGTCTTCCTGACGCCAGGTCCAGCACTCTGTCTGCTCCACCACCTAACTGCCTTAGGATATATCTACCTACTTGGTGTAATTGCCAGGAAGTAGGAAGAAGAATGAAAACCACTCAGAGTTTTAACTGGTAACACCTTGATATTTCCTCTTTCTTCTAAAGTTGCCTGTTCATAAACATGTTGACTTCTGAATCAAGGTTTCAGGGGAGAGACCTTTAGTTTTTAGCAAATTAATTAAATTAATTAACAGTTCTTTAGTAGGTTTTTTTTGTTTGTTTGTTTTTAGCAAATAAATTCTTTAATGATGGATGACCATCACTGGCTTCTCTAAGCAGCTATTGGCCATTGCCCAGTCAACTCTTTCAGGGTTCCCCTGATTCCTTCCCCTAGAATACTTTTTTCAATTAACAATAACAAAAACAGGAATTTTGAGTTACCTACTCCCATATAGATTGACATTGTCCATAGAGTTTAGAAGAACAGAGGATTCAGAATCCCATAGATTAAACTTGAACAGGGGAGGCAAGACCAGAATGAGAATGAAAACCTCAAAAGAAAAAGTAAAACAATTCTGATGAAGAAGTAAAAAGGGAATTTTCTAAAAAAGATGAATATGGAAGACCAGAGATTTCACTTGCTAACTTAGATTTTTACAAAGATATACAGAAACTGGAAGTAAGGGCATATAATGGAAGATGAATTTAAAAAGAGTGATCCTTTTTAAAAAAGTTGGGAATGGTGAAGCTCAGAATGTGTTGAAGCTTGTAAGGAAAGCTAAAAGCAACAAAAACCATTTGTATTTTTAATTTTATTAGAGGAAAGAAGATTTGAGATTACTGTTCAGGGAAGATAGAATGGTGATAGAAGATGATGGAGAGAAAGCAGAACTGCCCAAATCTTATTTTGCTTCTATTGTCTCTGCTAAGGTGAATAGGCTTTACAATGGGAAGGACAAATAGTAGTAAGGGAGTAAGAAAACACATGGCTGGCTTTAATGGATTCAAGTCTCTAAATCCAGATTAATAATACCCTAATTTGCTGAAAGAGCTGGGACATGAAATTCCTAAAACATCAGCATGCTCTTTGAAGGATCCCAGAGAATTAGAGATGTATTGAAAGACCAGAGAAGGGCGAGCTTCGGTCCCATTCAAAAGAAAGGAAAGAAAAGAAATACTAATAGTCATTAAACTATAGAACAGTGAGCTTAACATTAATTCCCTGGCAAACTTCTTGAATGAATTATTAAAACAATGTATAGTGATCACTTAGAAAAAGAAATAATAATCATAACGAGCCAGCATGCCTTTGTCAAAATTAATGTTGTGACAAATTAAATTGATTCTTTATATTGATAGCTTTACAGGAGTTTGTTATGTAGTTTACAATCAAGGGAGAAATCAATGTGTCCCTCCTCTTGCTCCAAATACTCACTCTCTCTGTCTCTCGCTTCTCTCTCTTCCTCCTCTCTTTCCCCCTCCCCCTCCAGTTTTTAGCAAAGCATCTGACAAAGCCCACAGGGAGGGCAGCTAGATGGTCAGTGCACAGATGCCAGACCAGGAGTCAAAAAGACTCATCTCCCTGAGTTCAAATCTAGCTTTAGACATTTACTAGCTGTATGATGCAGAACAAGTCACTCAATCCTATTTGCTTCATTTTTTTTCATCTGTAAATTAGCTGATTAAGGAAATGGCAAGAAAAAACTCAAATGGGACCGTGAAGAGTTGAACACTACTGAACAATAATATTTCACAGACAAGATCAGGGGTTGTACTTTAGATAATGGTGGTTAGTTAGATTTAAAAATAGTTGAAGATTTGGCTCAAACAAGTAAACTTGAATGATTTGATGTAATATTGGGCAGAGGTCTCTGAGGGAGAGCCCCAAAGGTGTGTGTTTGGTCCTATGCTGTTTAATACCATTGCTGACGTGGATGAAGGCACAGAAAGCATGCTTATTCAAATTTGCAAATGTTTAGGAAGCTGGGAAGAAGGAAGAGCTGGCGACCTACATGAAAGAGTCCCTATCTAAAACATTCTTGATGGGCTCGAATGTTTGGTCAATCTACCAGTCAACAAATATTTGTTAAGTATTTACTACTACATACCAAGGCAGCTAGGTGGTTTAGTGGATAGGGTTCTGGGTCTCGATAAGTGAACCTGAGTTCACTTAACTTCTCTTTGCCTTAATCCACTGGAGAAAGAAATGACAGTATTTTTTTAAAATAGTACTTTATTTTCCCAAATATATATAAAGATAGTTTTCAACATTCATTTTTATAAAACTTTGTATTCCAAATTTTTCTCCCTCCCTCCCTCCTCTCTCATCCCCAATCTGATACAGGTTAAATATGTGCAATTCTTTTAAACATTTCCATATTTATCATGTTGTACAAGAAAAATCAGATCAAAAGGAAAACAATGTTTTTCCTAAAGAACTCCTTTCTCCAGGAAGCAGTGGTCAAATCAACATTACCTTCCTAGAAAGATCAAATTAATCAATTTTCCTATTGTTTCCTTTGTCCTTACTGTGATTTCCCAATTCAAATCACCCCTTCCTTGTCACTACTCCCTTATATGTGTTTTCTTCTCTTAATAGAATGAAAACTCCTTACCTTAAATGTAAACTCTCTTTTTGTATCTATATTCTTACAACTTAGATCCACATATAGTCTCCATAAATCTTTCTCAGGATGTGGATGGTATTTTCTATCCCAAATCTATTGGAATTCCCTTGAATCATCTCATTGCTGAAAAGAGCCAAATCTGTCAGAGTTGATCATCCCATAATCTTATTGTTGCTGTGTACAATGTTCTGGTTCTGCTCACTTCACTCAGCGTGAGTTCATGTTAAGTCTCTCCAGGCTTTTCTGAAATCAGCCTGCTCATCATTTCTTATAGAATAATAATGTTGCATTACATTCATATGCCATTCCCCATCTGATCACTCCAGGATTTTTGCCAGCAAAATCCCATGTACAATATGGTCCATGAAGAGTAAGAGAGACTGAAAAACAACTATGTGCCAGGCATTGTGCTGAATGCTGGGAGTATAATTGCAAAACAAAAAGAAAGACCCTCCTTGTCCTTAAAGGAATTAACACATTCTCATGTGGGAATATAACATAAAAGGAGGCTGAAAAGTGGGAAAGAGAGGATAAGATTCCTGAGAAATACAATGTAGCATCCTGATAAAAAATGAGATGCTTGCCCTGCATTCTGCTTAAATGAATATTT
Organism: Sarcophilus harrisii; assembly: GCF_902635505.1. NCBI lineage: Eukaryota > Metazoa > Chordata > Mammalia > Dasyuromorphia > Dasyuridae > Sarcophilus > Sarcophilus harrisii. Next base: position 169,473,951 of record NC_045426.1, read on the forward strand.
AGAGGAGGCATCCATCCATTCAGAGGAAGGGCAATGGGTGCTTCCCAAGTATGAATTCCAGGACTGAAATGATCTTTCTGGATGAAGACTTTTGTTTTGTTTTTCTGATGGAGAAGCCTGAATTACAGCCTCATAAGAAATTAAGAGAAAGTGTCAAATCTACTGAAATGAAATTGAATGTGCAAATTTGTAAGAAACTGAAATTAAATTCTGGGATTAAATTTGGAATAAAAAATTAACATCATTGATATAGAATGGGAGAGGCATTGCTAAAAAGTAGTTTATTTTAAAAAGACCAGGTAATTTTTTTTTTATTATTTAATAGCTTTTTATTTACAGGTTATATGTATGGGTAACTTTACAGCATTAACAATTGCCAAACCTCTTGTTCCAATTTTTCACCTCTTACCCCCCACCCCCTCCCCTAGATGGCAGGATGACCAGTAGATGTTAAATATATTAAAATATAAATTAGATACACAATAAGTATACATGACCAAAACGTTATTTTGCTGTACAAAAAGAATCAGACTCTGAAATATTGTACAATTAGCTTGTGAAGGAAATCAAAAATGCAGGTGTGCATAAATATAGGGATTGGGAATTCAATGTAATGGTTTTTAGTCATCTCCCAGAGTTCTTTTTCTGGGCATAGCTGGTTCAGTTCATTACTGCTCCATTAGAAATGATTTGGTTGATCTCATTGCTGAGGATGGCCTGGTCCATCAGAACTGAGACCAGGTAATTTTAATGAACTCCAAGTTTAATATGAGTCAATAGTTAAGTGTTAATAGTTAATGAGTTAAAAATTTAATAAAATTTCAGACAAAATGAAGAGAGACATAGTGCAGAGGATTCCCTTTCTACTCTTTCCTCTCCTGGATCACATCTAAAGTACATGCTCAGTTTTTGGTACCACAATTGAGGAATAAGTGAATGAATAAGTGAATACTCATTAAGTACTTACTAAGTACAAAGCTAAGTTGTAAAGACACAGATAGAAAAAGAGAGTTTACATTTAATCTTGCTTTTTTTTTTATTATACTTAAGGAGTTTTCATTCTATTAAGAGAAGACAATACAAATAAGGGAGTAGTAACCAGGGAGGGAGGAGTGATTTGAATTGGGAGATCACAGTAAGAACAAGGAAAACGACAGGAAAACTGATTAATTTGACCTTTCTAGGAAGGTAATGTAGATTTGATCACTGCTTCCTAGAGAAAGGAGTTCTTTAGGAAGAACATAGAACTGAGAGCTTCTAAAGGTAGAAACCAAGTTGATACATATACATGTATTGTTTCCCCCTATAAAATGTGAGCGCATTGGGAATAAGAGCAGTTTTGTTTTTGTCTCTCTATTTCCAGGACCTGGTACATGGTCAGTATTGAATACAAGCTTTTTGAATGAATGAGGTGATAGAAAGTTCTATAAGTTATGATTAGATCATGGCTAAGGTCTATAATTCCTGGTCCAAAAGACATTTTTATGAGATGGGTAAAGGAAGAATCTCCTTGACTAGGGATCTGAAAGGGACCTCACAAGGTAGCTATTCTAATGCCCTCATTGTTATAGATGCAGGAAACAGGCCTGGGATGGTTAAGTGACCAAGTCACACAGGTAATAAACATTAGAGATGGGATTTGGAGAGAGAGAAAGGCCTTGAGGGACATTTGCCCACTGTAGATGCCCAGCAGTTTGTGAGACAACCTTGGAAGAAAACTAAGAGAAAAGTTGAGATTTCAGTGGTCCAACACTGAACCTCCCTTGAACATCAAGTCCATCCCTTGTCTTCCCTCCCCAACACCTTCCAGAGAACAGAAGACCTGGGTTGTTGATGAGGAAAACTTATCTTGTTGCTGCAGCCTTGTTTCAAGATCAAACACGGGATTTAAGAGGAGGGGAAAAAAAACAGATTTTTTTTTTAATAAAAAGAGAAGAAGGCTCAGTTTTAACAATACCTCACTCTGAAGTGTGAAATCCCACTTGGTATGTGTTCCCAGCCTATACATGCCCAGGCTCATCCAGTCATGTAAAATTGCTTCCTGTCAGCTCCTTTGGATTCCCTCTGGACCTTGCAACCAGCAAGGGGAGAAGAATTGGTACCTCACTTACATTTAAAATGTCCTGATTGAAAGGGCATTTAATTATGGACAAATTGTTTCCCAGAAGAACTAGGAGAACTGAGCCCAACCATAAAGTAGTGAATTTCTTTGCCTTCCAAATCAGAGAAATTCAATACCCTATTTTAACCTAATAAAGCACTAGTCATTTATTTCTGTAAAACCATTCTTTTCCAATCTCTCTATCTCTCCTTCATCTGCATTACCTATGCTACTGGAAGGGAACAGTAGCTAATCTCTGCATTGATTCTACTTGGCTTTGTACAGCAATTTTAGGTATTATATACCCACACACATATGTGTTTGTGTGCGAGTATACATTCACAACACATATCCTAAATACATGTTTTAAGCAGACAAGAAAATATGTTTATATTTTGTATATTTTTAAACTAATGGAAAAAATGCTTTTATTATATATATACATATATGCATAAATATGATATAAAATATATAATCTAAAAAATTATAATTAGGAAAATATGTTTATATCATATGTAATATTTTATTATAACTACATTTATCTGATGGGAAGATATACTTGTTTAACATATATTTATATATAAACAAAATCAGCATATTTCTGGATTATACATAATATAAGCATACATATAAAATATGTGATACAAATATATTCATGTGTATTTATGTATATATAATACAAGCATATTTTCCTATCAGGTGAAAAAAGATTGTAATGAGGAAGGTAAATCTCCTCAGTACAGATATTGCTGTACAAAGCCAAAAAGAAGTAATGTAGGGATTAGCTAATTATCTATAGCAAAGGTAATTCAGAGGAAGGAGAGATGGAAAGATTGGAAGAGGAATGTTATATAGAAGTCAAGGGCAGTACTTTAAGTATATATTATGATTAATTAATTATTTAAGTAGTTAAATTCTCCCATAAAGCTATGGCAGGGGCAAACATCTTAGAAATCCAGATTGCAGACCACCAACAAAGTGAAAATTTCCTGCAGATTATTTAGAGCTGACTGTAAATCATTTTGAGAATAAAAATAAAGAGGAGAAAAAGCCAGCTATAGATGGTACCTTGTTAAAGATCAGGCCAGAAGATTTTATCTCTTGGAGTTTCTCCATTTCTCATAGCCTGTTCTTTACTTGAAATCCCCAGATCTTACTCTTAAAGGCCAAGGCCTCAGGGTGCCATTTCTCATTGAGATAACTATTCCCTAGGGACAGCATATTAATTATAACATGCCATTTTCAGATTTGAAAAGAACTTGACTTACAAAATATTTTTTCCAACAACTCTGAGGTAGATGTCATTATTTACCTCAATTTTACAAAGGAGGAAACTAAGAAAAACAGAGATTAAGGATATTTTTTTAAAAATCATAGAGATCATTGAGTCTGTTCATCTCCAGTTCCAAAGAAACCCTAAATTCTTTCTGGTGGGCTGGGCAAGAAGATGGGTCATAAAATCATTGAGTTGCATCCTCATCAGGCACTAAGAGTTTGCAGACCTAGAAGTAAGAATGGATCTATTCCTTCTACAAAGGGAAGAAACAGATTAGAATAAATTTCCCAGACTGAGTGCCCTGGGTCACTGAAGAGAACACTTTTTCCCAAAGCCCGATCCCCATGAGTCAAATTTATGCAGAAACCATGATCAATGTAGGCTGTAGAATTGTGAAATAATACTGCTATGCAGAAGGATGGAGCCACTTAAGTTAAACAACAGAGGTTCTATTTCTGTGATGCATGGGCTTTAAATTATACCTGGATCAAAATATCATTAAATATTAATATTAAGACTGTGTGCATATTATCACTGATTTAAAACCCTCAAGCCCATGCATAGAGAATAATCCTTTCCTTGGTTTCCAGAGACCTAAATGAGAAAAAGCTGACTTTCTTTAAATCTATATTTTATCCCCCCACCCACCCCTTACATGTTGAAACAATTTAACGTGTTGTTTTGGAAAGTTTTAAGTTCCAAATAACTATCTTCCTTTCAAGGGATGATTTTGCTTTCCTGCCCTATAAAAACATGGAAGTCACAAAAAGAGATTCTACCCCAAAAAATGTAAGGTAGAAAGTGTTTTTCTTGGAGAGTGGGGAGTCCGGTGAAGGGATGAATTGTAAGCTTTTGCTATGGGTCTGAAATCTAAAGTTCTCTGCCCAGTACACAATATCTCTGTGTGGTAATGCTCAGCAAGACAGTACAATGCAGCAGAGGAGATCTTAAAGCTGTCACTTCAAATCAAGTGGCCACAAATGACCGTAAGCAGTGACCATCAGTCAGTCAATAATTTACTTATTAAATCCTTACTGTGTGCCAGGCACTGTGAAAAACGGTGGGGATACAAAGGAAGGCAAAGGGAAGTCCCAATTCTTCATGGAGTTTACTGTCTAAAGGGGGAGACAATATGCAAATAATTAGATATAAATAAGATATAGGCAGGATGAGTCAGAGGTGATTAGGAGAGAGAAGGGAATACCATGAGGGAGAGTCAGGAAAAGCTTTCTGTAGAAGGTGTGATTTTAAGAGGGACTCGAAGGAAGCTAAGGGGCAACAATAAGGTTTGAGAGAATTCAAGCATGGAAATGCCAGGAGTTTGGAGATGTAGTGTTGGATTAAAGGAACAGCAAGAAAGCAAGTGTTATTGGAATTTAGACCATGTGGAAAGGAGTAAAGTTTAGGAAGATTTAGAAGGTTGGGTCAGGTTAAGAAGGACATTGAATTCCAGAAAGAAAATTTTATATATGCTCCTGGAGTAATAGGAAGCAAATGAAATTTATTGACTGAAATGGAAGAAGGGGAAGGGGAGCATGATCAGATCTGTACTTTAAGAAGATTTATTTAACAGTTGAATGAAGGATGATTGGAGTGGGGAGATATGTACTATCACCTTACTGCAATTGTACAGGGATGAAGTGATGAGACCTCTTCACCACAGATCCATGGCTGTTAGCTAGATTCTTCTGTGTCTCCATGAATGAAGTAATTAATCAAGTCAAGAAGCATTTATTATTTGCCAGGCAATGTGCTAAGTACCAGGAACACAATATAAGAAGAATAGAAGGTCCCTGCCCTCAAGGAATTTACATTCTAATCGGGGAAAACAATAGTTAAACAAAAAGAAAGAAAAAAAAAGAAAGAGATGGATGGTGGAGAGAGAGATGAAAGTATTCAGTATGGAAAGATGGTAGAGGAAGTCCAGAAAGTCAAGTGAAAACTGAAGAGGAATAAAGACATGGCTGGCTTGGTCATCCTCCTTTAAATAGAAGATCTAGGAAAAACCCAGTCAATCAGAGGGAGGGCTCAAAGAGTAGAGGGTATTTCCAAAGGGAGAAGTAGTTTAGGGTGAATGAGCTTCTGGGGCATATGAGAGTCCAGAATGAAATCTGGAAAGGGAATTACTCTTATTAATACAGCCATGAAAACTATTTTTCTCATTGTCTGTAGTATGTTAACACATTAATTTAAACCATCTGCTTAAAATTTATTCCCTGTGTGCATATTTTGACCTCCCTAAACAAGATGGTAAGATCCTTGTGAGCTGGGACTTGTCATTATAATGATAATGAAAATGATAACCGATATTTATATAGCTTTTGAAGGTTTGCAAAGTAGTTTTTATTTATTTTTTTAAATTTCAATAGCATTTTATTTTTTCCCAATTACATGTAAAATAGAATTCAACATTCATATTTAAGATTTTCAGTTCCAAATTTTTCTCTCTCTCTCTCTCCCTTACTTCCTCTCTCCTCAGGATAGCAAGCAATCTGATATAGGCTATATATATATGTACAATCATTTTAAACATATTTCCATATTTGTCTTGTTATGAAAGAAAAATTTGAAGAAAAGAAAAATACCATGAGAAAGAAAAAGCAAACAAACAAACAAAAAAAGGTGAAAATAGCATGCTTTGATCTATATTCAGTTCTTTCTCTGGATGCAAATGGCATTTTCCATTCCTAGTCCATTGGAATGGTCTTGGATCACTGTATTACTGAGAAAAGCTAAGTCAATCATAACTAATCATTACATAATCTTGCTGCTTCTATGTACAATGTTCTGCTGGTTCTGTTCACTTCATTCAGCATCAGTTCATGTAATTCTTTCAGGAAAATCCCATTTCTTTTTTTTAAATAATATTTTATTTTTCCAATTACACTACAAAATACTTCATCCACAGCATGTCATTTCCTGAACCTTCTATATTGTTTTTTGTGTCCCATAGCACAAAACAGATGTCTAAATGTCCAACTGATACATCTAAAAGAACTCTTTACCTGAACCCATACTGTCCCCTGGGAATCAAAAGTTGGGTTATAATTAGGAAGCCCTTTTCTTTTGCATTTTATTAACTATATTATTGCCTAAAATCTCCTAGAGGTAAACAAAAAGCAAGCCAAAGTAATAGAGTTTCTATGATCAAGGTTCAATCAGGTTTCTAAGACTAGAAATAAGGTTGCTTTTTTCTAGTGGAATAACTTCTGGCTTCATCTTGATGACAATTTTTCCTTCTAGAGACAGTAGACTATCTCCTTAAGAGTAATTTCCTTTGCTCTGTTTTTTGTGAATCCCAAATTACAATGTCTGGGACATGTTAAGACATTAATGTTTGAAACAAATTCTGTTTATCCATCCATCAATCCATCATCCACCCATTCAGCCCTTCATTCAACAAGTACTTTAAACACCTAGTTTGTGCCAGACACTGTTTGCTAAGCACATTAGTCTTAGTTACAAAGACAAAAAGTAAAACAATCCCTAATTTAAGTAACTTACATTCTGCTGTTAGTTCACACCTGTAATTGGATCAGCAGCAGCAATATCACAATAGCTAGAATTTAAATAATATTTAAAATTTTTCTAGGTTGAATAGTTTAGAAGCCTTGTGTCTGTGTTCAAATGTGGCCTCAGACTGTGCCTTAGTTTCCTTCTTTGTAAAATGAACTGGAAAAGGAAATGGCAAACCACTTCAGTTTCTTTGCCAAGAAAATCCCAAATGAGATCATGAAGAGTTTGACATGACTGAAATGACTGAAGAAAATTAAAGTTTGCAAAGCAAATTGGAAATATTTCATTTTTTCATCCTCACAACAACCTTAGAAGATAAATGCTTATATTATCCTCAGTTTACAGATGAGGAAACTGAGGCACACAGAGATTGTAACCTGTCTAGGGTCATGTAGCTAGTAAGCATCTTAAACGATTGCCAGTGGGATTAATAGCTGTACAAGCTTAGCTCATTTAACATCCTTTCATAATAGCACAGTTTATATTATAACCAAATGTACATGAGAATTACCTACAATATAGCAAATTCAAGTCCTTCATCTGACAGACCAGCTGGGGGTATCTAGTGCTGTAGGAAACTCCAACTTCTAACTCTTTAACTCTAAATTGTAAAGAACATGTCAATCTATAGGGAGAGAAAAAAGTCTCTCACACTCAAATACATATTAAACATGTGTGTGTGTGTGTGTGTGTGTGTGTGTGTGTGTTTGTGTATGTGTGTGAGAGAGAGAAGAAAGCAGGGGGTTTGAAACTACTCAATTTGGCTCAGCTACTAGGTGCAAAGTGTTTTCTTGATTGAATCAAACAATCAGAACCAAAACTGGTTGTGAATAGGACCTGTACACCTCCCTGAATCAATCAAAGCCATTGTGTGAGAGATGGGTCACACCTTAATCATTTGTTATAAAAGAGAGAAGGTTGTCTCAGAGTTGAGGAAGGAAGGAAGAGACTAAGAGGAAGAACTGCACTGAACCAGAGAAGAACGATAATTTGGAGAATTCTTGACAGCTGGCGTCTTGAAGGTCTAGGAAGTTCCAAGAAAAGGTCAGTATTCTCCCCAACTTCATCTTCCAGAAGTCTGTCTATCCATAGTTATTTTAATAATAATCAACTTTTATTAACCAAATGTTTCCAATAAATTAAACTATGCTTCAACTACCAAGACACTAAGGGAATAAACTAGGATTATAGTTAGATCTTAGTACAAGATTAAAATCCAACCTTTGCCTTGATACAAGGAATTTTTCTTAACTGGGTGATTGTGATTAAATTCAGAATTTTTCATCTATAAATAAGTTTCCTAAAGTCAAAGAAAGGAAATGTATATTTATACATCATGATGTTTCCTAGGCTTAAAATAAAACTAATTATTGTAACAGGATATTATCCTAACATCACAATATAAGGTAGGAAAGGGGAATAAGCATGTAGTTAAAACATAATTAGGTGTTTATATAAGCATACTGTTATTAGATATTTATAATAAGTATAATTATACAAACATACCTATTATAAAAATATGTATTTATGTTTATTATAAACACAATGATAATAAACACATTATTTCTAAGCCCACTATGTGCAGATACTATGCTAAGCATTTTCTGCTTGTTTTTTTTCCAAATATGGCCACATTTAAGTAGGATTCAAAAGAACACAGATATAAAAGTCTTCATTTCAAAGCAGGATTATGTGTGGAGGGAACAGGGAGGAAGGTCACTTCTGATAGGGAGGATTCTTTTTTCATAGAAGAGCTAACATGAGTTGTACCTTGAAGGATGAAGAGGAAATGGGGAGATGGAAAAAGGCATTAGCATAAAACAAATTCTGAGAATCATGAGTATTCTAAATTGGTTAAAGATGGTCATGGTAAGTGAAAAGATTTGTGGCAGAGAAAAGTTGTAGAAGAACTCAATTCAAGATTAAGGATTTTTTATTTTATTTAGTGGGTAACAGTAAGGTTGAAGATTTTCTAGCCAATTTTGAATTGGTCATAATCAGAATTATCCATTGGAAAACTGACAGCAACATATAAGAAAACGAAGAGAAGTAAGACTAGTGGCCTGAAAGTCAATTAGGAGGCTACCAATAAAGTAATCCAGGAAAGAAGACCTGAGGGCATTCGTTAGGCTGGTGATTGTGGGCACGGGCAATTTGGAAGATGGAATGATAGGACTTTTTGAAGAATTGGATACTGGGGAAAAAGGCAGACAGAACAATCAAAAATGACCCTGAATTTGTTTTAGGGTGAGAGTAGAGGGAAATGATATTAAGAGAGGCTTATGGCACATTCATTTGATCAGTAAACACTTATAAGGACCAACACAATTTATAAGACTTGATATGATACTGAGGATATGGACAGCACAGATTTCAAGATACTTACAATCTAATAGATATTAAAATGAAAGTATGATGCATACTATGATGCACTTAACTCTAATTAAAATTTTCCCCTTTAGTACAACCTTCAAAGTAACTCATTTTTGCATTGTTTCAAAAATCAATGAATATTTATTGCTGTTCACTTGTTTCAGTCATGTCTGATTCTTTAAACCCTATTTGGGGTTTTCTTGGCAGAGATACAAGAATTGTTTGCCATTTCCTTTTCCAGATGAGGAAACCAGCTAAATAGGATAAAGTGACTTACCCAGAGTCACACAGCTAGTAAGTGACTGAGGCCAGATTTGACTGAGGCCAGATTTGAACTCAGTAAATTGAGGCTTGATGAATATTCATTAGGTGCTTACAAGGTGCTACAAAGAAAGACAAAAAATAGTCCCTGCCCCCAGGACCTCACAGTATAAAAGAGGGAGGGGGTCAGAGACAACATACAAATAACTAAATATATACAAGTTACATAAAGAGTAGATGGAAGACGATATCAAGGAAAGGGAAGTGAGGGAAATAAAAGCAGGAGGGGAAGTTTTTTAGCTTTTCCCACATCTTTCCACATTGGAATGGAAGCTCTTTGGAGGGCAGAAATTTCTTTTTGTTTTTCTATTTGTATTTGTTTTCCTGGAACTTACCACAGTGTTTATCACAAAAGAAAATCTTGACTGATAGAAGCCACGGCAAGGGCAAGTCCTTCCAGAAGATAGGATCTGAGCTATCTTGGAGGAAGCAAGAGAAGCTCAAAGGTGATGGTGAAAAGGATGAGCATTTAAGGCTTGGGGGCAGCCAATGAGAGGCAGAGGAGATAGAATATCTTGGGAAAAGCAGCAGGAAGGCCACTATGGTTGGATTCTGGAGTATTAACAAGGAATAAAGTGCAAGAAAATTAAAAAGGTTAGAAAGGCCTCAAGCATAAAAGTTTTAAATATTTGTTAAATACAAACAGTAATTAAAATTTTAACAAATTTTTAAAAGTTGATTGTACAAGAATTAGGAATAAGGGCATAAATACATGGTTATTATAATAAATAGTTTAAAAAATTTAATTATGTGCATGTTCTGGTTCAATAAATATTTAGGGTACTTCAATAAATATTGCCATTCTTCTTTCCCAGTTGAAACTAATTCAGAATCTAGGAGAGATTTGGGATCCATCTTATTTGTTCCCATAGAGTACCCCATTTTATAATCCTTTGTTGTTTAGTCATATTTCAGTTGTATCTGAGTCTTTTGGGGTTTTCTCAGCAAAGATATTGGAGTGATTTGCCATTTCCTCTTCCAGCCCATTTTATAGATGAGGAAACTTGAGGCAGAGTGAAGTGATCTACCCATGGTCACATATGTCTGAAGCTAGATTTGAACTCAGAGAGATGACTTTCTGGTTTCAGGTCCAGCATTCTATCTACTGTGACCCCTCTGAATAGCAATTTGGTTTTGTGTTCTTTTCTAAACATCTATTTTCTAGAGGGAGGTCATAATGTCCCTGCTGAGTGCTATCTTCTGTTATATAGCTCTAACAAAGGAATTGATCCTAGAAATAAAGGGATCACAGAATTATAGGGCCATAGATAATTAGAAAGGATCTTAGAGATCAAGTCCAACCCCCCTATTTCTCAGATCAGAAAACTGAGGCCCAGGGATATCGCCCCAGGCCACACAATTAGTAAGAAATAGAAATAACCCATTTGAGTCAGTTGCCATACTCTTAATCCTGTGTTCTGCCTCCTACATCACTTTTTAAAGTAAAATGTGTGTCATATACTTAACTTCCTTCTGCCATGCCCTGCTAATTTCTCTTACATCAGTATGTTTTCAATTTCTCCAAGCACTTTCCCAGGGAGTTTTGCCAGAGAGAACCCTTCATTTCTCCTAGGAAGTAATTGAGCTCAGATACATAGGGGGTTTCAGATAAGCTCCCCAAAATTCTATTTGTGCTTTGTCCCTTCTCCCCCCAAAAAGAGCACAAAGGTGCACATGAAAATTAAACATGCCAGTATAATGGATCCTAGAGTATAAATAGGGAATAAAAGTGTAAAAAGTACTATTCCTGGAACAGGAATTAACCCATAGTTCTTCAAGGTAAATGTGAAAAAAGTCCCTAATAAACCACTCTAGATTGCAGTAATATCAGTGTTTGGAATCATTCGGGAAATTTGTTGGCTACAAACATAGAACCACAATGATACTAATAGTTGCCCTCAACCTCTTGCTGGTTCCATTTTCCTGCCAATCCCTTGTAATCTGGCTTTGAGCACCATAAGGTTTACTTAAAAGTATCTATCCCAAGATTATATGATATCTTAAATATTAAACCTAATGTCCTTTTCTCAGTTTCTTCCTCTTCCATGATTTCTGCAGCTTCTGAGACAATCAAACTACCTCATCTCCTGGAAGCTTTCTGGGTTGCCATAGACTTCTGACTATTTCTTTTCTAGTTGTCTTAACTGTCTGATCTTCCTTGTCACACTCCTTGATTGTACCATTATCCATTTTTCATGCTAGACATGGAAGTCGCCCAAGGCTCTGTTTTGTGTCATCTTCTCTTTTCTTTGGGCACTCTACTCCAGTGATCATGTCTTCAGCTCCTAAGAGTTCAATTACCTCTCTCTACAGATGATTCCAAAATGTATATTTAGAATCCTAAGCTCTCTCCAGAAGTCCAGCACCAAATTAGCTATCTTTGCTGAATATCTCCACCTGATTTCCCTCAACTTGAATCTAAACCTGAGCTTGTTATCTTTCCTCTTTGCATGTAAAAGTTCATTTTGTTTAGCTATACTTTGTTACAAGAGTTTTTTTTTGGAACAACAGCCCTGAAGTCAAGAAGACTTGAGTCCAATTCCTAGCTGTGTGACCCTGGACAAGTCACTTAAGCCCAATTGCCTCAGCAAAAAAACAACAAAACCAGTTCTTTGGGGCTTTGGGAATGGGAAGGGAAATTAAAAAAAAAAGCATAGTAAAACAACAAAAAAAAATCTGCAAATTTCCCAAAGGGTATCCAGTTTGTCCTACTATTCAATATTAGGTTAAGCTCAATGTTTTGTTGTTTTGTTTTTAGTGTGTAAAATATATATTCTGATTGATGAAGCTTTGTGAATTATCTTTAAAACTACAAATAGCCTAGAGACAATTGACCATCTTTTCTTTCCACTTAAATTTTTTCCTGCGTAGATAAGTGAGTGAAAAGTTAAATGAACTCCTTTCAACAAATCTGAACTTTATTTGAGATAGTCTACCCTGTGGTAGGGCAGTAAGAACATCTTTTGTAAGATCTTCAGCATCTTCAGCAGGAAGAGTTTCTTCATTTTATTTTGTCATAGATCCTTTGGGCAGTCTGAGGAAGATTAATGTTTTAAAATAACTGAAAGAAATGCTCAATTTTAGTTAGAAGCTACTGGTGTATGTATTTTTGCCATCCCAGTTTATGGATTCCCCTTAAAACCTATCCACAAACCCTTTCATCCACAGACCTCAGATCCCAGATTGATAGGGAATATTTTTTGACCTAACATCTTGGTTAGATTCCTTCTGTGACAGCATTGAATGCCTTAGCAAGTATGTTTTCTTATACTACATCTAGCTTGATGTGCCATCTAAACAATTAGTTGCCTTTGTCTTTACATCTTTCAAGCACTCTTGTATGTATATGGCATATATATGGGAGAAACAAGGTGTTAGCTCAATGGAATTGATGAGATAATGGTTCTCAGGTTCACACACACACATATTAGTATGATATAATGATATAATCACTTTAGTTTGATATAATCATTCTAGATTGTATACTCAGTATACTGTAATTATGTAATTGTAATAGGGTATTTAAGGGCTTAGAGAACTTGGGGACAGAGTCAGACTCAGACTCAGACTCAGACTCAGACTCAGACTCAGACTGAGACTCAGACTGAGACTGGCAGACTGGAAGACTGCTGGAGGGGACTGGGTCAGACTATGACAGACTCTTGAGAGAATCTTTCAAGTGGTCTCCTGCTAGCAAACAATCACAATGGGACCTTATATTCTCTTCTCCTTTTAGTCAACTTTGTTATGTTGAAGATAGAGTAGTGTGGAATATCACTTGCAAAAGAAGCTCGTCTGTTCCTTCTCATTCCTTCATCAGGGATTGATGGTTGTAGAGAATACTCTTATAAAAACTTTATATAGATGTGAAAGAACTCTGATATAAATGAGTTTTTTTTTTAATATTTATTCTCTTGGTGGTTACTTTTTTCAGCCAGAAAAAAGATCCTAGCTTTCTTTCTACACCTGTTATTGTCCCCCTTTTCAAATAACTTGAGAATCTACTGGGGCTGACCTTCAAAATTGGGTCATCTATAGTATGGACTTTTTTTATCTTTTGTCAAGTCCCAAATAGGTTTCCTCATTTTTCTATACCATTTTCCCTTTCTCATTTAATTCAACCAAGACTGATATTAGAGGTCATCTTCGATTGTGAAAACAGTTTTTTCCATTTTTCATTTCTTGTTCTCCTTCCAGTTTCATGTTCAGATATACTTAGGATCCGTTTACTTAGGCCTTTTTTAAGGCTTCCTTTAAAGTGTTTTTCTCTCCATTGCTTATTGTTTTTTGAGGTGATGGAGCTCAACATATTCAGTATCCTTCTCTATAAGGTTTTAGAAATGAGTTAATACTCTAAATCAGTATTGCCTTTGACTGCCATATCTTTCCATTTGACAAGGAAATCAACTAGTTGTTGAATTAGATTGTTTTCTAGGATGTTTTGACTTTATGACAATTGATTGAAATTAGTTTTGTTATAATAGATATCAATGTCTATCCATTTAATTATCTTTTTTTTGCCATTAATGGTGTGATTTAAAAAGTCAGGTTGGAGTTCCTTTAAGTTCATGCCCTATCTTTTTCTTTTAATTTCTTCCAATTTTATATGGATAATAAGGACAGACTGCTGGGCCTGGAGTCAGGAAGGCTCTTCTTCCTAAATTAAAAATCTGGTATCAGATAATTTACTAGTTGTGTGACCTTGGGAAAGTCATTTAACCCTGTGTAACTCAGTTTCCTCATCTGTCAAATTGAGCTGGAGAAGGAAATGGCAAACCATTCCAGTATCTTTGCAAGAAAATCCCAAATGGGGTCATGAAGAGTTAGACATAACTGAACAACAATTTTTAGATTTAATTTTGATTTTTGCTCTAACAAGATGGTTATCCTAATCAATCATATACAGTTGGCTATGGAATGTCTACAAGTCTGTAACCTCTTATTTCCTTTTTATCATAATTTCCAACATATCTTTGCATTCTCCCCTTTGCCCATATTTTCATTAAAGTCAAGTTGGTTTAATTTGGTTTTGGACAATTTTAGTTTCACTAGGTTCAACAATAATGTACCAGATAGTTTTACTTTCTAGGATCAATTCTTTTGATCTTTCAATGTCAGTTGTATTAGGCCCCCATAGTAAATATTATTTGTGATTAATTCAAAAAGGCTAGTCCAGTGTCCTAGAGACTCTCATTGACTTACTTAATGATCAAGTTTGAATTCATATAATGTATATGTCACTTTTACATTTTTGAAATTTGTGCATTTCTTAAATTTATATAAATCAATAGACAATCATGTGAAATAATATGCAAATATGAGTTTATTAAGGAGTTTATTCTGAGTTTATCTGGAAGCTTTATTGAAGCAGGCAATATTAATTATCTGAAAACAAAAGCCAGAAATGGAAATAGCTCTTGGGTCTTGGGACTCTCAACATAATGAACAGTTATAATCAAAAGCTGTTATTGCTTCATGGGTCACATTGCTTTAGGTTCTCATTATTCCTTAGGGTTTGCTATCAAATTCCATAGTATTATAATTTTAGAGCTTTGGCCCAGCTTTCCCTACTTTCTAAAATATATGGACCCTGAGTAAGGTGTTGGAATGACCTCCCCCAAGTTAGCAGAGGAAAAACATCTGTACTTCAGGGGAAAAAACATCAGGGGGGAGAAGTGGGAGAGAGAAGGGAGGTAAAAGATCAGTGTGGGCTATAATACTTGGGACAAAATATAACAATAAATACAAAGAAATAAATATAACAAGGACCTCCTAGGCCCTTTCACAGGAACATCAAAAGATCCTGCAGTCTGAGCTTGGCAGATATAAGACTTGTTTAACGTCAGCAGTTTCTGGCCTTGTGCTTTGAAGTGAAGGAAGTTCTCTGGTCCAGATCTCATTGCAGAGGCTGTCTCACTGTGCAGCCCATCCCCCATTTCTCTAGGATGTATGAACATGGCTTTGTGTGCCCATAGCTCCCGGGTACAACTAAGGATCAACTTTGACCTAGGATATGCATTAAAAGTGACCATGGCACCAGAATTTGAGCTCTGGCATTTATAGGAGTAAAAAATTATATTCCTCATTAAAATACTTAGGAGGAAATGAGCACTAAAATGTTTGTTTAAGTAGGAGGGAAAATACAAGGCTTTCTCAGAGCAAGAAAAAATGCTGACCACCGATATATAATGCATCCAGGGAGGTTAGAATGACCTGTTCTATCAGGCTTTTTATTTTTCAGCACACTTTTTAATTTCCAGATTTTTCTGTAAAAAACCATTGTTTGGGATTCTAACTTAAGCCTGCTTCTAATATCTGTCTTACTATAGAGAAGAGGATGGATAGTTTATAAACCATATTGAAAGTATGCTGTGTGGGAAACATGGGAACTTGTCCAGGGAGTGGAAGGGAGGGTGGGGATCAGATAAAAGTGAGTTGGAATATAGACAAATACTGCTGTCCTGAGTTTCCTGAGTGGCTGACATCATTCTTTATACAACACTTCTCAGAAATTCCTTCCAAGAAGTAATTCCAACCAAAAGAAAGGTGACTAAACTCTTTGGAATATGGGTAGTAAAATGACTACACCCTATCTCCCTTCAATCTCTAATCTGCCCACCAGGAATTCTTGTTAGAGCTCAAGAAAAGAGAGACTTTTGCATTTTTCTGAGGAATATACAGGAAAGAGTCCAGAAAAATCTGGGGAAGTGGTTTGATTTGGCTCCACCAGTATTTTCATAGAATCCTCTCCTTAATCTATCATAGCCTCTGGATTTTCCTTCTCTTTAATTTCCATGAAGAAATATAAGGAAAGAATGCAATTTCTATGAGCATATAACAGATACAGGACAGCATCCTGAATCACTCATGACATGCTGAGAATTCATTGAAGGGACATTTATCTGGAGTTAGACATTAAGCAAGAAGGAACAAGCAAGGTTCCAAGGTTCTGTCCAAGGTTGCCCCACCCAACATCTTTTAGCAATAATATCCTTAATGTATTTTGATCAGTAGTATTGTTTTTGAGAACATAGAAACATGAAGACATGGATTCATGTATTTATATCACATAATAATCATGTGAAATGGGCTCATTTAATCTTTGTGTCCTAGGCAACTTTTCAAGAATTTTATGTTACAGATAAATTATTAATCTAATGCATAGAGGGACTTTTGATACTTGGATCTTCCAAAACCTTCAAGAGCATAAGTTCAGTTTTTTTCAAAACAAAAATAATAATTAAATAATTAGGGTTTTATTGGCATCTATAACATCATGTAATCTAAAATCAGATGCTGTGTATAAAAATATTCTTTTAAATGAATTAAAAATATTCTTTTAAATGAATTAATGGATCAATCAGAATCCATTTGAGACTCATTTTTGTGCACTTATATTCCTAAAAATGGGAATTTTTTCAATGGGAACCTTTCCCGTTCCCTAAATACATTTCAATACTTCCAAAAGGTACTCAAATCCATGGCCTTTATAAATTGTAGTTTCTTAATCAAAGAGGCAATAGATGAGCATTTCCCTTAGAAACTCTGGTAAAGCCACCTGATAACATACTTAATTTGAGAAAGCCAGATCACTTAATAAGTGATAATAGAATGCTATGCTAGAAGTCAATAGGCTTGGATTCAAATCTTGACTTTGGCACTATCTATGTAAATAGGAACAAGTCATTGGTAAAGTAAGGCGGTAACTTGAAATAGGAATCATTATTTCCATTGTACTATTCAGAAAGGGAGACTAAGGGATGTTGGATACCTCATCACAGCTGACAATAATAATGGCTAGAATTTATGTACTGCTTTAAAGTTTGCAAAGTGCTCACTATAGAATTTCTTCTGATCTTCACAATAATTCTGAGAGACAGGTGCTGTTACAAATGAAGAAACTGAAGGGTGTCATTCACCTAGTAAGAGTACAGAGCAACATTTGAACTTGGGTCTTAAATCCAGTAACCTGACCCACTTCACAAACCTAGAGTTTGAGCCTTCACTTTCTGACCCCACCTCTGAAGAGAAGTCTTCTCTTCATTATGAGAAGAGCTCTTCTCTTCATTATATTATACTGACAGCCCTTTAACTCCTTTATTGTTTCCTGCTTAAATGTGTATTTGTCTCATATCCATAACTAGATTCTAAGTTCTTTTTGAGGACAAGGGCTTTAGACTTTTGTATGCTCTCTTAAGCATCAATTGTTGCCACATGGACATTGATTCAAAAATATACCAAACAATAAACTTAAAGAGTTAAAAAATCTTAGTTCAAATGCCTTTTTTATGAATAAGTAAGCCCCCCCCCCCCAAATTAGGGAACTTGACTAAAATCATAAGGACTTGGTGCTCAGGAGAGTCGATATCTGAACTTGGATCTTCAGACTCCAGATATGGTATAGGGAGATAGATGATTGATGGGTAGATAGACACATGCACAGGTAGATAAAATATTGATAAATAGGAAGATAGACGCATATGTACACAGATGAATAGACCAACATATGCATATACAGATTGATAGATGATCATTAGAAAGTAGATAGATGCATAGATAAATAAAAGATGGACATATTAATTAATCAATAGATAGATGATCAATGGATGGATAGATGCATGCATGGTTAGATAAATAGATAGAAAAGTAAATAGACACCTGCAGACACAGACAGCAGGTAGATAGGTAGACAGGTAGAAAGATACATGCCCAGATGGATGGGCAGAAAGACAGATGAATAAGCCAAATGATGCACCTACACACAGGTAGGTAGGTAGGTAAGATTAGAATAAGATAGAGTAATTGATATTATATGATTCTATAAATAATTAGGTTGTTACTCTGAAGCTGGTTGTATCCTGAGCAAATTAAGACTGTGTGTGTGTGTGTGTGTGTGTGTGTGTGTGTGTGTGTGTTCCATGTTCTTGCCTGTGTACTCAGGGTAGGGAGAAAGGGGCTAGGTACTTAGATATACCATAAAACTCAACATAAACAATTTATTGATTCATAAGTGGTACACTCTCCTTAAAGCTGACTATTATGAAAATGAAATACGTAATAGTCAACTGGATGAGATGATGCTCATGAAAATGCTTGGCAATAGAAAGAAGCTATTATGAGCATTATAGTCTATGACTATGTCATTTTCTCTTTTTAATTACATTTTTGTTGATGCATATTTCTCACCTCATTACTTTCATGTACTTTCAAGACTTGCTCTCCCCTTAAGCTGGATGAAGATGCTTCCTAGTGATCTAATTTTGAGAGGGATGGGAGAGGGATGCAGATACTCTGAAACTTTTACTCATTCCTTCACCTTCAATCTTTGTTTCTAGAAAGCCTGTTAAAAGGTACCTAATAAAGGGTGATTGAATTAGAGTAGTAAGGGGACTTAGAGATCAATCCAGAAAAACATTCTCATCTTTCAAGCCAGGAAATAACAACAATAAAATTTGTTACAAGTATTATTAGACATATTTCATATGAGGAAACTGAGGCTCTATAAATGACTTGCCCATGCTTTGTCATACCACTACTATGTGCCAAAAGCATGACTCATGCCCTGATATTCCTGAATTCAAGTCCAGCATGCTACTGACTTTGGAATGATGCTGATATATATAATAAACTATTATATTACATAAATATTCATTACATCATTTACAATTTTTTCTTTGCAAAACAAAGTATGTTGACATGAAACATCTGTGGCTTTAGGTTAAATATTTAGTATTGTGAGTACAACATGAAGTCTGGTACCAATTAATTCAATGGACTGAGAGGAAGTTTGCAGAATGCTTCAGAGGCAGAACATACAATTTAAGCAGTAAGCATTATTAAATAAAAACACCTGTTGGGGGGAACCTAACTATGCATTCTATTTGTCTTAACTAGAGTCAAGAACTGGGTAATGTTAGTTGTCAAAAAGTAAACTAATATGACAGTTGAGGGCTAATTAATTTATAATGGCAAAGAGGAAGAAAAAACCATACAAACAATGGAATAAGCCCAGCCAAATGCAAATTCTGTACCATCAAGATTTAGGTTACTAGGAACAGCTAGATGACAAATGGATAGAGCACCAGCCCTGAAGTCAGGAGGACCCGAGTTCAAATCTTGTTTCAGACACTTAACACTTCCCAGCTGTGTGACTCTGGGCAAGTCACTTAACCTCAATTGGCTCAGCCAAAAAAAACAAAAAATCCAGGATGCTTCAGAGATATTCCTGAGCTAACCAAAGTGTAATTTCCTGTAACCCTAAAAGAACAGAATAAAGAAAATTGTATCTATGGTCTTTGTTGAAGAAGTAACTTCCTCTCTGTTCTTTGTCTTTCTCTCTTCCTGTGGCCATGAAAATCTAGTTTTAATAATGACTATTATTTTGGACTCAAGTTTAAGTTGCAAAAATAATGGAGATGTGTCTTGGATGCAAAGGGAGAGATGTAACATTATTGACCACCCTTTCCTGCCAGATATTTTCTCCTCTGGTGTTTTGTGGTGTTGCTCACTTGGTTCTCCTACTAATCTGAATGTTCCTTCTCAGTTGCCTTTGCTATTCAATATCAATATCATGCTCCCTAAATGTTGATGTTCCTTCCCCCAGGCCCTTGTTCTTGACCATCTTCTCCTTCCTCTCTACACTCTTATCAATTTTGAGTTCCCATAGATTCATTTTCATTTCTATGTGAACGATTTCTAGATCTATATAACAAGCCTAATTTCTCTCTTGATTTTTAACTTTCTCCATTCTGTGTTTAACAGTTAATTTTTGAAACTCAAGTAAAAGATTTTCACATTTTTTGCTCTAAAGATAGCATATCAAACATATTACCTTTACAGGATTAATAGTTTTGCTTTTCTTTTTTGTCTTTGTTAACACATTATAGCTTTCAATCCTTTCAATATCTATAAATACTGTATTTAATAGTAGAGTGCCCAAAGTGGTAAAATGGTTTTTCTTTTTTTAGTGGTATTAGACATATGAGTAGAAAGTGAATAAGGATACAAGTTTTAAAATTTCTTGTAAAGCTCTTCAAATACTACACATACTCTATGGAACAGTTAGAATGATCTTGGTGAAGACTGGAAAACATCAAAATCCTTTTTTTAATACTACAGTAGAATGTGGCTGTTGGGCCCAAATTCTCATCATAATAAGTCTTATTTGTTCTGGTGATATGTCAAAACTGACTTTTATCCTTTTACCCTCCCCTTTGTACAGAACTGGAGATCGACTCAAAATTTCTGCAGAGAAAAATTGGGCCCCTTTCCAAGTAAGTGGAGGCTTCTCCAATGTCACACAATTGATTCATGAAATAAGGGACTTTGTTTAAATCACCATTTGAGAGAGGATTCTGTAAACTTGGAATTCTATTTATGCTCTCCTTTTATTCAAAGGATGGGCTGATTTAAGTCTATGACCATCAGTAGAGGAAGTTTGGTGCAATGAAAAGATCATTGGCTCTGAGTCTAGAGTGCAAATACTGCCTGTGATCTTTAATACTCCATTTCCCCAATTCCTATATTGTGAAGGAATGAGAATGTGAAGAACTAGAAGACCTAAAAATATTATAGGAAGAGGCAAGGAAGAAGTACCATGAGTCATAGAAGGCATAGAAGCATGAGTTTAGAGAATGGATGGTATACATCCACTGTTGTCCAAACAGTTAAATGCTTTAGATATAGTAGGCATTCAAATGCTTATTTAATGAAGGAAGGGAGAAAATAATAGGAAATCTGGGTTTTTGTACTGGAAACCATGAAGGAAAACTTTGACCTATACCCAGTGGTATGCTGGAATCAGCTTCCACTGGCTTGCATAAGCTGATTGTTAAATTTTTGTATACTTTCATAACTGGCAAATGTGAAAAATAAGGGCTTGATTCGTAGTTTTGATGATTGTCTGTCTGGACTTAAGGAAATAATGGAGGAAATATTAATAATTCAGACCAAACTGAAAAATGTGTCCCTAGAACATTTCTTCTTTCTAGAGAGCAATTTCTTAAATACATACCAGTATATCCCATTTTGCATCTCTATTAAAACATGGCAAACCAGTAAGGTCAATAATGATCATCTAACTTTTTTTGTAAAACGAACATGGGAAAAAAATAAGACTGGGAATCTACCCTTGAATTAGAACACACAGGATCATATGAAGAACATGTACATGAGAGTAAGACCATTTTGTGGGCACCTTTTTTCCTTCCAGGTCATTTCCTAAGAATCCTATATATAGAATGAAGGCCTTACCTTTTTTGAAAGAATTATGAAGTATGGACTATTTGTTAATGACTCCAATATAAGGTGGCTATAATAAAAATTAATCCAGGGAATATCTTTCTTGTTACAACACCCTCCTCCTAGCTTCCACCCCCATATTCACTGAGGGAAAGTATATTGAAGATTTGGCACAAAAATATAGAACAATTTTTAAATTTTGAGGAAAACTTGGCTTATGATACACAAAAACTATATTACTTTTTTCATGTGTGATACTTGAATATAAAGATAAGAATTTAGAGCCAGGTTTACTTAAATGTCAGACATTTTAAGGAATAAAGGTTTGAAATTCAAAAACATATGAAAAAATAAATGGAAATGTCAATTTGAAAATGCCAAATGAAAGAAATTTGACCCCATGAAGAAAAATCTTCCAACCTGGAGATCATAGTAGACCTCTGGCTGAAAGTAAAAACAGCTATAAGGAGATATTTTAAAATAACATTGACATATACTGAGATGTGCAATAGCCGCAAAACAACATTCAAAAAACAAAGAATGTCTGAATTTGGCAGGTGAAAAGGACCTTGGAGATTACCTAAATACAAAGTGTCCCAAAAATTGTTTTAGGACACTTGGTATATTTTTGCTCTTTAGGAAAATGCACCTACCTAAAAAAAGATTCATAGAATCACTGAATTGGAAGAGACAGCAGAGATATAGCCCAATTGATAATTCCCTTTCGATGTTATTTTGGGGGCAGGTAGGTTTTCAAATGGGAGGATGTTAGAGAGGATGTTAGACTAGATCAAATGACTTTTTGCATTCCCTTCTAAATCTGAGAATCTGTGACTTTGGGGTATATGTTGAACCTTGCACTCAGTCTTACTGCATTTCTTGACTTCAAATCATTTCTCTAGCTCATGGAATCCACTTGAATTCTGCTTTTATCTACTAAGTTTCATTAACTTAATCTCATCTAGAAACTTGAAAGTGGGTTCTGTATCTCATCACATGCATCACATATGGAAATCCCAAATAATGCTTTTCAATGTAAGCCAAACTTGCCCTCAAGTTGCCTGACAATTAATCTTTCTATTTCTGTTGACAAGAGTGGTCTGTGGAATGGGTGAAATCTAGGACTATTCTATTCCCAGTTAATATTTAAGGATAGTAGGGAAGGGTGGGACAGATTCAAGTTAATATTTAAGGATAGTAGGGAAGGGTGGGACAGATTCAAATGTCTTGGTAAAGACATGAGGGTGGGAGTAGGAGCTTCATGAACCTGTGAGTTTGGACTGAGAATTTGAAGACTTGGAGGTTTTATTCCTAACTATGTCACCAATAAATTATTTCTAGTTGATTTGGGCAAGATACTAATCTGGCCTTGTTTTTTCACCTATCAAATAGAGAAAACGATGTCTGATTTAAAATATATTTAAAATACTTCTTGACTTTAACAATGCTATAATTCTGTCTAGTCAGGTCCTGAATAGTATGAATAAGGACTCTAGCAAATTTTTTTCAAATTCTCACTGTAGTGTACTCTAGTATAGTACAGTAAACATATTTTATAACAACTTCTAATAGCATGAATTTGAACACACCTGAGGGGATTCATTATTGGTGGAGGCATAGATGTACCTCAAAGAGTTTCCCTACTCGTATGAGATAAACAAGTGTAAAAGAGTACTTTGGAAAAGTTAAACTGTATTTCTGTAAAGTATCGTAGAATCTTGATGTCCTACTCCCATTACATTTAAAACTGGTTTTATTCTTGTAATATCAATATCAAGTTGAGGAGTTCACATATGAGAATAGAAAAATGGGGACAAATTAGAAGTTTAAAAGATGAACGATTCAAAATTCTCCTTTGTCTCCATTCCCAATGGTAAATTATTTTGTCTTCTATCATCACCCATCTCAGCCTGTTTCGTGACTTCATTCCATATTCTTCCTGCCAACTGTTATGATGTGTTGGCCTTAATTTTAAATCTCTCACTTTACCAGCTAGCCCACATAGCACCCGAAGTGCTAAGGCATTTACCACTCTCAGGGTTTCCACATATGGTATTCATTCCATTCTTGAATATCCCACATGGTCTCTTTTCATAAGTTCTTTAACCAAGACATTTATTGACCCAGTATTCATTTCTTCTGGAAAAACCTACATCCTCAAACTTTTATTTCGGTCCCCCACGAAGTTGCATATTCTAGAGCTTTTTTGAGTCCTTTTGAATTTCCCATTTTCCTTTGCAGAATGTCTTTTTCCTTCAAATATCAAAAATTTAGTTTTAAATTTTTTTAAATTCCAAGATACCTTTATCTTTTGGAATCAATTTGTCCATTTTCTATTCTATTCCATTAAACTGATCCTTAAGGCAAGGCAACAAGCAACACTTACTACATATCAAATACATATTAAGTGCTGAGAATACAAATACTACTAGTAAAAATAAAAGAAAGCCTTTGCCCTCAAGGAGCTTGCATAATATACAAGTTCATGTCTTAAGGAATTTTCCAGTTCTCATTCACGCAAGTCTCTCATTTTGATCCCTAAAGTCCAGACATAATTCATCACCTATTTTCATAATTCTTCTGCTGAAACTCAACAGCAAAACTCATTCTCTTCAGTCTTTTTTCACACTTTCTTCAGGCCAAGTCAATGAAGAAGTAAATTTGAGTTCATAGCATAATAGTTCCTCTAATAATGATGATTACTCTATTAATAATTGTTAAAGGTAAACAGAAAATGGGAAATAATTCAGTCCCATTCAATTATTCATCGCCCATCATTTGGAGCTTAGGATATAAAAATTAAAAGTATAGTCTTTTTTATATTTTAGTAGAGAATGCAAGGCAAATATATGAATGACTATAATATAGATAAAAACAAATCACAGGAGAAGTCTTAATAGAATTGGAAGAAATTTTAGACTATATGGGGTTGATTTGATAGGACTCAGAATTATAGAAGAGGTACCTCCACAATTCACTTACTCCAAATTGCCTATTATCAGAAAAGATGAGGACCAGAGAGGTAAATAATTTGTCCATGGACACATGGCACAATAAGGAGCAGGGGTGGAACTCAAATCTTTTGACTTCAAGCTCCTTGATCTTTCCTCTGGTGATAATTCTATGTCAAAGAAATGATTTTGGAAGATGTGGATTCGAATGGAAAAGTCTTGTGAGGAAGTCTATCTATATGAAGGTTATGATTCAAAACATCTGTGTAAAACTTATGAATACCAAGTAGATGACTATTTTGAAGTGTTGTCCAAATATCTGTCCTTTGGAGTGATTTCAGGAGATGGTTAGTTCAATGCTTCACTATGTTGGGTAATCAAAATAATACAGTGGCCAAGAATTATGCTGTCATTCACAGTTGATCATAGTATAATATTACTGTTTCTGTGAATATTATTCTCTTGGTTCTGCTCACATCACATTGCATCAGTTCATATAAATCTTTCCAAGTTTTTCTGAAAGCGTTCTGCTCATTTCTTATATGATTGTGATGGATTATTTACTGTTGTCATAATACAACTTGTTCAGTCATTGTCCAATTGATAAGCATCCCCTCAATTTTTAATTCTTTGCTTCCAAAAAGATTGCTGATCTTACTGGAAAGGCATCTAGATTATCATTATTGTAGATAATGCTTGCTGATGGTTTTAGATACTACTTTAGCATTTTAAGGAGAGCTCCATCTATTCTTATATTTTCAGGTGTGTTTAATGGGAATAAATGTTCTATTTTGTCAATCTTAGCATAAGTTAATCATATTGACATTGTCAGTTGACAGTTTTTCTAATACTGAACTAACCTTACATTTCTGGTATAAATTCCATCCTAACATAGCATATGATTTTTGTCATATTTCTATAATTTCCTGAAAAAATTTTTCATCAATATTCATTAAGAAAATTGGTTTACAGTTTTCTTTCTGCTTTTGGTCTCACTGGTTTAGATATCAAAACCCTATTTGCATCATAAAAGGAATGTGTGGGACTCCTTTCTTGACTGTTTTTTCCAAATATTAGTATATTATATATATAATTCATATATGCATATTAGTATATGGTATTGTAATTGTTCTTTAAATGTTTGGTAGAATTGTGAATCCATCTGTTCCTGGATATTTAGGGAGCTCATTGACTTATTCAAATTTTTTTCTAAGATAAGTTAATTTAAGCATTCTTCTGTTAATCTGAGCAATTTATATTTTTGTAAACATTCATCCATTTCACTTAGATTTATTGGCATATAATCAGAGAAAATTGTTCCTAATAAGTGTACTTCAAATTCATTGATCTGTCCTTAAAGTACTGTGTTGGCTGCATTCCATAAATTTGGTATGTTTCAATATTGTCATTCTCTTTAAATGAAATTATTGCTTTTTTCCCTATGATTTGTTCTTTTAACATTTCTTTTTATTAAATGTAAATTTTTATTGCATTATAGTCTTAAAAGAATGAATTTTAACTTTTTTTTTTTAATTTTTGCTCTTCTGCATTGGGTTGCGAGATTTTTAATGCCCCAAGACATGATCAATTTTTTGTGTAGGTGTCATATACAGATATACTCCTTCCTATCCCATTTAATTTTCTCTAAAGGTCTATCATATCTTACTTTTCCAAAATTCTTACTTTTCCAAAATTCTATTATCACCTTAACTTCTTTCCTGTTTGCTTTATGATTAGATTTATCTAGTTCTGAGAGTGAAGTTGAGATCTCCCATTAGGATAGTTTTAATGTCATTTAGGATAGTTTTAATGTCATTTAACTTTTTCCTTTAAAAATGTGGATGCCATGCCATTTAATGCATATATTTTTAGTATTACTATTGCTTCATTGAATATGGTACCTTTTAGCAAAATGTAACTTCCCTGCTTATCTATTGTCTGAGATCATGATTGCTACCTCTGCTTTATTTTTAACATCAATTGAAATATAATAGATTTTGCTCCAGCCCCTTATTTTTTATTCTGTGTGTCTCTCTCCACTTCAAGACTATTTCTTTTAAACAATATATTGCAGGATTCTGGCTCTTAATCTATTCTGCTATCCAGTTGTGTTTTATGGATGAGTTCATCCCATTCACATTCATAGTTATGGTTACTAACTATTTCTTTCCATCTTATTTTTTCCTGTTTATTCTTCTCTCTCTTTCCTGTCCCTCCTCAAGTCTGTTTTTGATTCTTACCATTGTCTCCTTTAATAATGCCCTTCCCTCTCAGTTCCTCTTATATTTTTCTTTCCTACTTCCCTGTGGGTACAATATATACCCAAATAACTGGATATGTTATTCCCTTTCTGAGCCAAATCTTATGAGAGTAAAGTTCCAGCATTGCCTGCCAATCTTCATATCCCCCTATACTGTAACAGCTCTTCCTTTTATACTTAATGTGAGACAATTTCCCCTAATCTATTACTCCCTTTCTCCTTTTCCCAGTACTTTCCTTTTTTCTAACCTCCCTTTTAAAAACATTTTAATCATGATCCAAGAATAGTCAAGTCACATATGTGCCTTTTATGTATACTCCAAATAAATGCCCTAATACCCTAATATGATAGTGTTTAGAAATTACAAGTATCACCTTCTCATTTAGGAATGTTTAACTTTATTGAATATATTTTCAGCTCTGATATTTTTTATCAGGATTGCTTTAAGTCCTATATTTTGTAAAATTTCATTTCTCCCCCTCTCCCAAAGGATTATATTCAGTTTTGCTGGGTAGAGGATTCTTGTAATCCTAGCTACTTTGCCCTACAGAATATTATATTTCAAGCTCTCTGATCCTCTAAGTAAAGCCGCTAAATCTTGGGCTATCAATACTATGCTCTATGACATTTGAATTTTTTCTTTGCTTGCAGTATTTTCACCTTTACCTGGGAGTTCTGAAATTTGGTTAATTCCTGGATATTCTCATTTGGGGATTTTTCAGGAGATGATTGAAGGATTTTTTTTTTAACTTCTATTTTACCCTTTGGTAAATTCAATCAATAAATACCTATTATATGCCAGGCACTGTGCTAAAAACTGGGGAAACAAAAAGAGGCAAAAGATAAGAGCTTATGATCTATCGGAAGACAGCATGCAAACAAATGTATATATTTTATATTTGTATATAACAAATATATACAAAGCAAGGAATATAGAGGATAATTAGGAAATATTTAAAAGAGGGAAAATACTGGAATTAAGAGGGATTAGGGAAGGCTTTCTGAACAAATAAAAGTCAGTTAGGGAAGTTGGAGCAGAGGAGTAGAGTGTCCTAGGCATGGGGGAAAGCCAGAGAAAATAGAGCCAAGAAATGGAGTGTCTAAGTTAGGGAAAAGATAGGAGGCCAGTGTCACTGATTCAAAGTCGAAATACTTTGCTCCTGGTTATACATCTGCCAAAGCTAGCAAGTCAACAAGCTCTACATGCCTATTATAAGCCAGACACTGGACTAAGAACTGAGCATAAAAAGAAAGGCAAACAAAACAAAATGGTCCCTGCAATCAAGCTCATAGTCTGATGGGTAAGACACTATACAAAAATTACAAACTATGTATAAGGAGATAACCTCAGAAGGAAGGTACTGTGGTTAAAAGAAATTTGGTAGAGATTCTTGCAGAAGTAGAATTTTAGCTGGGATGTGAAAGACCTAGGGAAACCAAGAATGAAGATGAGAAGAGAGAGAATTTTCAGATATTAAGGGATAGCTAGTGAAAATTCGTAGAATCAAAGGTGGAGTGTTTTGTGGGAAGAACAGCAAGACCAATGACACTGAATGTAAAGTCTAAGAAGAGTAGAAAAGATGAAAGAGCCAAAATAGGAAAGACTTCCAAAGTCAAACAGAAGATTTAATATTTGATTGGAGAGGTGATAGGGAACAAGGGCAGTGATTGAATGGAAGGATAAGATAAGAGGGAAAGATGACAGTCAAACTTAAGTCTTAGAAAGACCAAGAAGACAACTGAGTGGAAGATGGACCTGAGTGAGGAAAGACTTGATGCAGGAAAACTTCAGTTAGCTATTTCAATAATCTAAACATGATGTAAGGAGAGCTTGCACTAATAGGATGATGGTGGCAATAGTGTCAGAGGAGAAAGATATTGTGAAGGTGAAATTGATAGCACTTTGTAACACATTAGATATGGTGGATAAAAGAGTTTGGAGTTGAGAATGATATCTAGATTTTGAGTCTGGGCCATCGGAAAAATGGTAGTGTTCCTGGAAGTAATAGGAGCAATAAAAAAACAGGTGGGCTTAAGGAAAAGGTAATATCCAGTTGTTTTTTAATGTTTTCTGGCATTAAGTTCATTCCATTTTGCCATGTTACTTTGCTATAATATTGAGTTTTTTAATTTACAAAATGGAGAAAATAATATACTGCTGACCTCACAGGATTGTTGAGGACCAAATAAATGAATAGAAAGAGCTATATCGCCATAAACTGATATATAAATATTATATTGTTTAACATCATTATTTCTTTATTTTATCAATCCTTCAAAGGGAGTAAGGCAATATAGGATTCTCTCAATTTTCCGATCCAGGAAATCCAAGTATAGAAAGCTTCATTAGATCAGATATAGAAACAGAAGTCATCTCGGTGGCCATCACTTCAAAGAGGACAGATGTCATTTGGTAATGTAGGAAACTGAGGCCCATGGAGGCTATCTGGTTTACTTAAGATTACAGTAGATGGAGTCCTGGGATTTTCCTTACTCTACCATATTCATAGGATTTAGGTGATCCTATAATCATGTAGGATTTAGGATTTAGGATTATTTAGGAGGATCTTAGACATATTTAGGTCCAACCCACTCATTTTACACTTGAGGAAACTGAGGCACAAGGAAGTTGACTTGCCCAGAGTCTAACTGTTAAATGTCAGGCAAGATGTAGACTAAACTCTTCCAAGCCCAATCTTCCATAAACCATTCTCTTATGTTAGAAAGGAATGAAGGCTACCCAAACATACAGAAACACTTCCCCTCAATTTCTGTTTTCATTTTGTAACAGACCCCAGTCTATCATTCCCATTGACCAATTAATCTTAACACTTAAGAGGATTCAAATCATTGACAATGGCATCCACCTCGTATTTAATTTGTTTCTCTCTCAGAACGTAAAAGGTGGGATACCTTGGTTTTTAGGCATTCATGGCAGAATTGGGATGAGAGGTAAGCCAAGGGCCCTATGGGCAAAGTGATGAGTCTGCAGCAAAATTTCAGACAACTAGAAGATAGGAGCCAGGCTTTAGGAACCTCAGCGCGGAGTGCTGGATCAGCACTTTAGTTGACAGACCTGACCATTATCTATATAATCAAGCACAGTTGGAGTTTCTGCCTAATTTGCAATGACACATTTGCAGATTGGAGACAAGTTAAAGCACAGCTACCTAAAGAAAGGGAGTGTCATTTGCAGGCTTCTGGGAAATCACCTTTCCCCTAAAACCTTCTCCAAGGAAAGATCCCAGAGCTAAAAGGAACCCCCACCAACCCTACCCGCCAAAACCCAAATTAAATCTTTTCTAATGAGACCAGCTACCATTTTTTATGTCTGACTCTGTGATCCCATTTGGGGTTTCCTTGGCAAATACATTGGAGTGATGTGCCATTCCCTTCTCCAGTATGTTACCATTTTACAACTGAAGAACCGAGGCAAATATGGGGTGAGTGACTGTTTGCTACCATGCAGCTAGTAAGTGTTTGAGGCTGGATTTGAACCTTCCTGACTTCACACCCAGCACTCAACCTACCAAAACCATCTAGCTGTCTCATGTTTACAAAGCACCTTAAACCTTAAAGTTCACCTCGAGGTAGTGCAGACTTCCTTATTGCCATTTTACAGACCGAGAAACTGAGCTTCAGAGAAGTTAGGTTAGTTGTTGATTGTTGGGAACCTAGATTTCTTGACTGCAAATCCAGGTCATTCTCCACTGCACTGCACCACAATGCTTCTGTAGTTTGTCCAATCCCATTCTAATGGTTTCCATCTCAAAAGCTACACAAAGAATGGTAGTTGAAATATCCATCTATCCAAAACACCTTTCTCCCAAAAAGCTATTCAGTTGGGAAAAATAACCATTTCAATGACATCAGTCCAGTTTCAAAGGCATTAATGCAAGCAAGATGCTTCCTCCATTCCATTTAATTCAGATCAGTATAATTGGACATTCTCCAAAAATGTTTTATCTCCTAGAGAGGGGAAAGAATAGTTTAAGTTTTGTTGGAACTGAATGTCAAGAATACCAGCTGCTTCCTCATGTAAGTAATAAATATTCCAAAGGTATGAAATGTCAATCAAAGCACAAGGGAAGGCTTTTTTTTGTATTGTTTGTTGCTGGGGAGAAAAAGAAAACATGGCAAAACAATAGAGAAACAACCTTGTGATAAATGATATGGAAAACCATTAAGGGAGCTGACAAAATCCTGGTCCCACTTTGCAGCATAAATATTGATGGGAAATGCTTCTCACTGGAAAGAAGTTTTCTTGTGCAGTCTAATTCTCATGCAATCTACTCAGGTAATTTCCCAGAGAGAAGTGAAAAAAAACAGCCCAACCTTTCAACAGTATTAACTTCACATAGCAAGAAAAGTCTTTTCCTGACCACTTCTGTATTTTCAGAATCTCCAAATTAGTGTGTGCATACACATGCAATACATATATACATGTGTGTACACATGTATATACAAGCAAGTACATACATACATACTTCGAGGTCTGGCAGATTTTCCTGGCCATTTTTCTCTATACCCAGAGGGTTTGCAAATGGGGATAAAAGAAAGGGAATGGGAGGTGGATAAAGCAGCTGGTGCTAAAAACAAAATAAACAAAAAACTGAGGTTTAACTGCATATACACAAAGGATTTATTATAACTTTCAATGATTACCACCACAGCAAAACTAGAACTTTTGAGTTTTCTAGGTCATGGCACTGAAAGGATGACCTTGATCCCCATTCCCCCTCAGCTGAATCCCCTAGATCAAGGCTTCTTAAAACTTTTCCGCACACGAGCCCTTTTGGCCCTAGAATTTTTCTTGACCTCAGATATAAAAGTATATAAAAGTCAGTTACCTACAATAAATTTATTTATAACAATTCTTTGGTATACATATATTTTACAATATTGAAGATGAAAGCAAATGTTAATAAGATAGGTTGCTTGTTTATTTTTACATAAAGAATTAAATCTTGGAACATTTTTACTGTTGCCAGATCCCTACATTCTGTAATGCAACCCACAGTTTAAGAAGCTTTGCTCTAGATTAGACTGGGAGTTAGGCACTTCCAGTCCCTCTTGGCCCTGAACTCTTAATCACAAAATGGCATAAAAAAATCCTAGTATATATTTTTCTCTTGGTTTTAGAAAAAAGCAAAAGTAACTTTGGAACAGAAGGCTGGATGTAGGCAAGAGAACAAAAGGCATTACACTTCATTCACTTCCCTCCAATTCATTTTGTCAACTGTTCCCTATAAATCAGAGTTCCCAATTTTCATGACTTGTCATTGAATCAATCATATTCTGTTATTGGAACAAAGTGATTGCTTATACTTGGTTGGCTCAGTTGGTTGGAACCAGTGATTCCAAGGTCACAAATCTAAGTCCAGCTACCCTAGCTTTGTTTCATGGGTTCTAATTCCATTCTATGATTTCTAGTGGAAAAAAATACTGGATATTGGATTCTGCTCTAATACTTACCATTTAACTATTGTGGACATCAGTTTCCTCATTTGTAAAATCAGTCTTGATGACCTAAAATTTCCCTTCTATATCTAAGATTCTAATCTCCTATAAATCTATTCTAATCCTCAGATTTACAAATTCAGATTGTTAGTCAAATGGAAACTGATGAGAGGTCCTGAAGTAATCTGCTTAAATGTTTTATATAGGTATTAATTGGCCAGAGTTGTAATTTACATCAGGGTCCTTAGATTTCAAATCCAGTGCTTTCCCCCCCTGCCTTATATTTTGAAGGTTTTGAGTGCTGTAATCTGTGACTGAATGGGACAAAGACAATTCATTGTGAGAAAGTAAATAATTATTTGAAATTTACTAGTTACAAGGCACATGCTTAGACTTCATTTAAGCATACAAATAGACAAATAAGACACTAAATGTCTGGAACTGACCATGAAGGTTTCCCAAAGGGGATGGTACCCAAGCTGAATCTTAAAGGAAGCCATAAAGTCTGAGAGCCAAAAAGTCTGAGAGGGAGATAACAAGGAAGTACTATGTGAAGAGTACATTGTGAGTATGGGGAGGACATGAGATGGAATATTACATTTAGAAATCACTTCAGGTCTAATTTGGCTGGTTGGTAAAGTCAAGGGTAGTAACATGAAATAAGACTTCAAAAAATATGTGGTGGAGTTCAGATTATGAAGGACCTCAAATTCCAGGCTGAGCAATTTGTTGTTCATCAGAGATCAAGGAGCCTTTGAAGATTTTTAAGCAAGGTAATGATATGGTTAAGATCTATGCCTTAGAGGATTTGGGCAGCTGTATGGCAAATGGATTTAAAATAGAATCTGAAAACCAAAGACCAATTAGGAGCTAGTCCAGTATCAGAACCTGAAGGATAGAGATACCTTGTGGACAATGAAAAAAATGTAATGTATAACATTGGCAACAAATATGTCAGATGGGAAGGGTGGATCCTTGGGATCAAATCTTTAAGTGCCATTTTTTTTCTATAGATGGCAATATATGTGGAGACAAAAGAAAATTAATGATCAGAGAGAAACTCCATAATAAGGATACATGGCAAAAACACTAAAGACATGGATGCCAGGCTTTGTTACTTATTAAGTCCTTTCACCTCTATTTCCTCACCTATAAAATGAAAGATGAGAATAAGGGTTGGATCAGCTGGTCTTTTAATAACACTTCCTCATCTGGTATTCAATGTATTTTCAGAATAAGTCTCTCTCACCTCCAGCATTCCAATATCAGCAAAGTCTTCTTTGGTTTTAATAAGGCAATTGAAAAACAAGCTACATTAAAACAAGCTAATTCACAACTTTAAAGAATGATTAAGGGAATAGTTGAGGTTTAGGAAAAAGAGACTGGAACCATTTTAAGTCCTGACTGACATTTACTGACTCTAATTATGGACAAATTATTTTACTTCCCTGAGCCTCAGTTTTTTTAATTTGTAAAATTAGGACATAATTGCTTAAACTATGCAAGGGTTGTTGTGGGAAAAAAAAAAAAAAACATCCTTTAAAGTACTATAGAAATGTAGATTGCTCTTGGAATTTTTAAAATTAGACTTCCCACTCCATAGTATACCCACAAGACTTAATTAGACAAGACAAAAAAAAAAAAAAAACCAAACAAACAAAAACCTGAGTTTTACTTGGAAAGGACATAGAATAATAAATAGTAGTTTCCAAGGTAATTTTCTGGCAATATAGAATAAAAGTTGCCCCCATTTCTCAAAGATAACATCACTAAAAGACCTTTGAGCAGGAAGAAAAACTTGGCTAGGAAACTGACCAACAGCTGAAGGTTTGAAGGATACTTCTAAAACTCACCATTTTTTTCCCTGTAGTTTTAAGTACTAGAATTCAATGGGAAACCAAAGTTTTAGATTTTTAAAAAAAGGGAAGCACTTGGCAGAGTGCTTCATTCATAGGCGGCAATCAATACATATTTGTTAATTTGATTTAAAATACATTTTGAAGTTCAAAAAAAAGTTAGAAAATGAGCTAAGTTACTTTCTAATTTAAAAAAAAGAGTGAGGCTGAAGAGCTAATTAAGTTTTCAAAGGATATTTTAATAGAAGGTTTCAAAAGACTTATGATTTTTATGGGTGTTAGTGGTCCTTTCACTGATTCAGATTGCAAGCCCTTTGTGTCTTAGTAATCAGACTTCTGAGTTGCTAATGAACAAAAAAAAATAATCCCAAAGAACATAGGAGCTTCAAGGGACCACAGAGTTATTTTAGTTCCTTATTCTACAGATACTGAAACCGAGGCCCAGGGAAACAAAATAACCTGCTCATGGTAACCTTGATAGGAAACATTAGAGATAGGAGTGAGCCCATGTCCTTTAACTGCAGCGCTACTGGTCTTTTTAACTCTATCATACTGCTTAGCATTTTGTAAGGAGCCCCTCTCTGTTCTTTAGTTGTTTTTCAATCCTGTCTGACTCTTGTGTGACTCCATTTGGGATTTTCTTGGCAGAGAGACTGAGTAGTTTGCAAGTTCCTTCTCCAGCTCATTTTATAGATGAGGAAACTGAGGCAAACAGGGTTTAAGTGATTTGTCACACAGCTAGTAATATCTGAGACTAGATTTGAACTCAGGAAAGGAAGTTTCCCTGACTCTGGACCTAGCCACCCTTCTTAACAGGCCTATATTTAAAGACTATAATATGAACTAGCATCCAAATATAGGGGAAACAATACATATTGTATACACTGACCCTAGGATGTATATATTGTTCACACAGCTCTTTCCTTACCTTATGAAGCAGGCAAGCACACTTAAGTTAGTGTTTCCATTTTATAGTTAAAAATGACAGTTCTATGGATGATCATAGCCAAGTGAAACTCATAAGTATTTATTAAGAATCTACTATGTGCAAGGCCTATGTGCAAATACAATGAAAGTAGCTAGAGCTTACAACCTAGCAGCAAACATGCAAACCACTACATACAACCAAAATGGATGTAGCATAAATTGGAGGTAAGCAACAAGGAAGACACTAGCATTAGTGGGGATTAGGAAAAAGCTTTTGTAAAATGTGAGAATTGAAGGAAGCCAGGAGGGAGAAACGATGAGAGTCCCAGGCATGGGGAACAGTCAAGAAAAATGCCTGACATCAAGTTAGATCAGAGGAGCTGGGGAGGAATAAGGTCTAAGAAAACAAAGGTAGAAGGAAATCTGTTTATTTCTAAATTCCCCCTACCCCCAGACAATTAGGGTTAAGTGGCTTGCCCAGGG
This sequence comes from Sarcophilus harrisii, assembly GCF_902635505.1. Taxonomy (NCBI): domain Eukaryota; kingdom Metazoa; phylum Chordata; class Mammalia; order Dasyuromorphia; family Dasyuridae; genus Sarcophilus; species Sarcophilus harrisii. Next base: position 169,509,715 of record NC_045426.1, read on the forward strand.
TCACACAGCTAGGGAACCAATTTATGCATTTTGAATGATAGGGTTTTTAAAAATATTTGATCCTGGAGGTAACAGGGAGCCTCTGGAGTTCACTGAATAGGCAGGGTGACACTATCAGGCCTGAACTTCAGGAACATCAATTAGGCAGCTGAGTGAAGGGTTGACTAGAGTAGCTCAAGTTGAGCCAGAAGGCTATTGCAATAATCTATGCATAAGATGATAAGGGCCTGCACCAGAATGGTGGTAATATAGAGAAAAAGTAGAAAATAAAAGTGGGAAGCACATTTTATGAAGATAGATAGAGACTGAAAGGGGATATCTAGGGTGCCAGGGTGCCAGACTGGGGTGACTGGTGCCCTCAACAGTAACAGAAGTTAGGAAGAGCAGAGGTTTTAGAGAAAATATTTGAGTACAGTTTTGTTCATATTTTACTTAAGACTTTTGGGTGATAATCCAGTTCAAGATATTATCTCAAATAGGTAGTTGGAGATGTGAGAATGGAGGTCAAAAGAGAAATTGAGGCTGGATAAATGAGCATCCTCTTTGAGGTGATAATTGGATTCACAGGAGCCAAGGAGGTCACCAGAGAAGGACATAAGAAGGTCCAGAATAGAGCTTTGGGGGATAGTAATAGTTAAAGAATACAACCTAGTTGAAGATTGAACAAATGAGATTGAGATGTAATCAGAAAAGTAGGAGGGGAATTGGGAGAGCAATGTCAGGGAAATCTAGAGAAGAGCATGGAGAAATATGAGGACCCAGAAAAGGCTATTAACAGATAAGTGGTAACTTTGGAGAGTTTTGACCAAAATTTGGAAGCCTGACCCAGTGGCAGGAAAAGAAAGAGGAAATTTATCACCTAGCCAAGAGACCTGCCTACTGCTGCATTTGCAGGCTGAATCTCAGAAGGAAGGCAAGCTGGAATTATATTTAAAGTATAATGTGGTGCTTGCCAGAATCTCTAGCAATGCCTTTAAGGATCCAATGTTAATCCCCATAAACCTCAAATCATCCAAAGGAAGACCTCCAGAGTCCTGGGTGGATCTCCTATGGAAACCTTATGGAGGATGTGGATAAGTACATCAAAGGATATAATGGCATAAATGAGTTAAATCTTATAGGTAAGATCTTAGATTTATAAGACTAGCAAAATACAATAGAGGTAACAGTTGATTTTTAAATAGTGCTCTATCCTTTACATATACTGTCTTCTCATCAGTCTCCCAAACATCCTGTGAGGTCAGTAGCACAGGTATTATACCCATGTTACAAATGAGAAAATAGACTTTCAGAAGTAATGTGACTTGTTCATGAAGTCATAATGTTGAGATTTAAAAGAAAATCCCAAAAGGTTGGGGTTGCAGACCAGTGTTCCGAGGCGTTTCAAAAGAATTGACAGGCTTGAATCCATCTCCAAGTCAAGGGACAAAGTTTATTGTAATTGTAATGTCAGTTGGAGCAGGCTCAGTTCAAAAGAGTTAGCAAAGCATCAGGAGCAAGAAGACAAAGTTTATAGGAAAAGACAAGAGATTCAGTTCTTCATGTGACTGATATACTAATTTTGTGGCCCAATGGTAGAACTGAGAAATGGTCTATTCACTGTTGTCTCAGGAACTTGGCTATCAGTAACCAGCAGATTATCGGACAGTCAAAGTTTGTAGGACTATTTTAGGGCCAAAAGACTTCAGAATCATTGACAGACAGATTGTTAAAATAAAAGCACTCGGTTAGGGGATCTCATCACTGCTATGTTTCTCCTAGAAGCTTTACCCCATTAAATAAGGCTAGTTAATATTGGAGCTGGGACTACAAATTTAGTGTGGATAATAGAGGTATTTTTCTTTAACATGCTTGAATAGTAAGTAGGAAAGGAAACTTCCCACATGCCCATTACAATTGCTTTTTGTCCTCTGAAGTTGAATTAGGTCTGCCTTGCTTATGTTTGGGCTGTCAGTTTAAGAGGGGAAAGGAAGAGGTCATGAGGTCTGACAAGGAAAAAAAATAGAGGTAGAAAGGAGAGATATCTTCAATTTGCACACAAGCAGAACTCATGACTGGCAGAATTCTGATTTGTGGAATAGCTAAGCTTTTCTCATCCGTCACATTCCGGGCTAGGATAAGTACAGTGACTTGGTAATGTCACCATCATCCCAGATGTGCAGAAATGGCACTAATTGGAATTTACACATCTTAAAGGAGAAAAATCCCTGGATAGAAACCTTCCATTCTTTCCCAAGAAGTAATACAGGGAATGGAATACTGGTCCCAGATTCAGGAAGATTTATCTTCTGGAGTTTAAAACTAGCATCAGATATTTAACAGTTGTGTAATCCTGGGTCAGGTACGTCACCTTTTTGCTTTGCCAACAAAATCCCAAATGGAGTCATAAAGAATCAAACAAGACTAAACAATGACTGAATAACAACATTTATACTAAATAAAACACTGAATAATAGGTAGTTTTCTTCTGTAGCTAAGGTTTCTTTCATATAAAGATGGAACCTGCTGCAAGAGAAAATCCTATATTCAAATTAGAGCTTTACCCTGCTTACTACTCACTACCTATGTGACCATAGTTACTTCAGGCTTTAGTTTCCTCAATTATGAAAAAAAGTTGAATGACATGGTCTTTCGAGTCTCTTCCAACTATAAAGTTCTAATACTAGTATCCTGGAATCCAGGACAGGAGAAGAGTTGGAAGGGAAGTAACTCCAGTGATCTCTGAGAAGTAGTTCTCATTCTCTGCATTAGATTGCATTTAAGAGACTTGAGACTAGAGGAAAGGGCCAGTTTAGGAGCCAGGAAATGCAAAAGATAGGGATGGATTTAATGATCTTCACAAGAATGAAGTTTAAAATTAGGGAAACCAGAGGTGTGAAAATGTTATTATTTTGATGGAGCCTCCTTTCCCTTCCCTGCTTTTAAAAAATCTCAGCTAAAAAGGTATAATGTAAAAATCAGGAAAATGTAAGTTCCTGAGACCATTTCAATTTCACAGAAAACTAATTAAAATTGCGAGTCTTTATTACCCAGGGGAGGTATTTTTCTCTGCCCATTATTTCCTATTGGCTCAGAGGTTGAGCTCTTTGCTAAAAGAAACCTTGCTCTCATTGGCTCTAAGCGCAGCAGCTGCCCTCCCTCCCTGAGTCTAACTCGGCCAATGTGCTTAGAGCAGCCTTCTGGGCCCGCCCTGTCTCCCCTCCCCCCATCCAGATGTTGTTTGGTCCTTTCTCCAGCAGCCTCCCTTCAGCTCTGGGGGATCTGCAGGAGTGTGGTGAGGTAGGCAGAGGGGAGCAAAAATCATGCGTGGTCCATTTCATTCACATTCACTTCCTACTGCTTCAGATCTAGACCCAGGCGTAAGGGGTTGGGGGCTGATCCACACTACTAGCAAGTATATTGTAAGGATTATAAGGAAAACACTAATTTAAATGCTGGGTGCATAATAATGATGGTAATGAATAGCTGACACAACCTCTTAAGTGGTTGCTAATGCCTCCATGTCAAATTAATTCCAGCTGATTCTGAATCGGCTGAAGCAGGCACTATTCCCCAGATGGAGAGACTGCCTGAATTCCCATTCTATTGAAGCTAGAGATATTTCTGGTTTTTAAAGCAAACACAACAACGTCTGTCCATGTGATCTCAACCAAGCAATCAGAAATCGTTCACACTTAGAGCGTCAGCTGGGGATGGGGGAGGGGGGAAGAAATGCAAGAAAAACTGATTCTTGTCCTCAAGCAACTTAAAATCTACCTGGGAAGACCGGACAAGACTAGTTGGTGAAATAGAGAATGGGGAAAAATGCTATAGAAAATAAAAGTGGAGGTGCTGGTGGTGGAACAGATCATTAGTATTCTTAGACCTCAGAGTTCATTGATAAGAAAATTGGCTGGACTAGGAGTTAATACAGATGCAGGTTTGATGGGCATCTTCAATGCCAATGTGAACATTGGTTGAATTGGTTAAATTACTTCCCTTTCTGACTTTCTGACTTTCTCATCCCTAGAGATGATGTCTGTAGTATCTACTGAGGATCAAATAAAAAAAATGCCAATATACATTGGCAATCTCAAAGCACAATATAAATGTAAGTAATGATGATGCCGATGATTATGATAATGTTAATAATGGTAGTAGGAGTAGGTAGGTAAAAGTTAGGCTTGGAGTAGTTTGAAAGGCTTTGTGGAGAAAAAATTAATTCAAGATGATTCAATTAATACAATCTAATTTAAAGTGAATCTGGAAAGGTGAGTACAATTTGATTTTTGGAAAAGAGGAAGAAAGATATTCCTAGTTTGGGACAGCAACTGAACACCAACAAACGTTGGAGGCATTGAGGATTTGGTTCTAGACCACCTCGATAAATATTGCAATTGAGTGAACTACATGAATTTTTTGGTTTCCTAGTGCATATGTTACTTTTACTCTTCTATAGTCTATGAAGTGTGCAATTGTATTATGTTTTTTAAAAATAATGTACATACCTTAATTAAAAACTCATTACTAAAAAATGCTGACTATTATTCTAGCCTTCTTCAGCAAGTCATGCTTTTTTTTTTTTTTTGCTGTTTTAGTTCTGGGTTTTTATTGTTTTTTGTTTTTGGTAGCATTTGGAATTGACTTGCCTAGGTTCACCTAACGAGTAAGTCTGAGGTCAAATTTGAACTCTGGGTATTTATTCCTAACACCACAGCTAGTACTTCATCTACTGGGTCATTGTAATATTTTGGCAGAAGGGTCTTATCTCAGTGTTTATGATTGCTGACTGCTCAGGGTGGTGGTTGCTATTAGGGTAGCTGTGGCAATTTCTTAACAAAATAATGAAGTTTACCATAGTGATTTGACTCTTTCACTCAGATACTTAGATGTTATTATATTATTGGCTTAATTTTATGTTTGAGGGATAGGGAAGCTAGAGGAAAGAGTGGGTGGAGTAGTCAGAACGCATACAACATTTGTCAATTAAGTTCATCTTATATGGGTGCTTCAAAATAATTTTAGTAGTAACATCAAAGATCACTGATCACAGATCACTATAATAGTTATAATAATGAAGAAAAAGATTGAAAGATTGCACAAATTTTCAAAATGTGACACTGAGACATGATATGAGCACATGGTGTTGGGGAAATGGGCCAGATAGACTTGCTTGACACAGGGTTGCCACATACCTTTCTGTAAAGGGCAAAAAAAAAATGTGATGGCTCAGAGAAGAATTAGTATCTTATATATGTGTAAGGATTGGTGACAAGATTGACCCAGTTAACCTGGAGATTGTAGGGGTATGTCAGAAGTAGTAGAAATTGTTTGAATAGAAGATATGTGGAACCACTATGGAAGGCCTTTTAATAAAATGGGAGCTTTGAGTTCAATGAGATCAATGGAATTTTTTGCAGGTTCTTGAAGAGGAAGAGGGAGAGTAAAAGTAAGTTTTTGGAAGATTACTTTGTAATCTTTGTTAAAGCTACAGAAGGATAGATTGGAGTCAGGTAGATTAGCAAAGAGGCTGTTGAAATAATCCAGGTTGGTGACCAGGGTCTGAACATGGTACTGGCAGTGAGGAGGAGGAGGAGGAAACTTGAGAGAGATAATCACTAAGAACTACCAGTCTTAGAGGAAGGAATTTCTTAAGCAGAGGTCATCTATTACTGTTACAGTTGTTTCTCAGTCACGTCAGACTCTTTGTAACCCTATTTGGGGTTTCTTGGCAGAGATGCTGGAGTGGTTTGCCATTTCTTTCTTCAGTTCATTTTACAGATAAGGAAATTGAGGCAAACAAGGTTAATGACTTGGTTATGTTAATAACAGCTAGTGTTTGAGGCCAGATTCAAATTCAACGAAATTGAATCGTCCTGATACCAATGATGCTCCATGGAATGAATAAAAGAAAGGTTAATTAAAAGGAGAAACACAAATTTTAAAGAATATCAAAATATCATGGAGACAATAATTCTAAATTCTATCTTATTTAATTGGTTATAATCAAAGGTGAAAGCATAGAGGATAGGAATGAATCAAGAATGAAGGAAATTCATCATGAATTGTTGCCTTTTGGGGGGAGGGAGGGGTGAATTGAGCCCTTTTTAAGTTATGTTCCCTTAGAAAATATAGCTATGACTTTGTCAAGTTACTTGAGAATCTCAAAAGTCTTGAGTTGAAAATCATCTTAAAAGTCATCTAGTCTTTTCACATCAGGAAACTGACATGCAAAGGAATTAGAACACGCTGTTCTCCTGAATCCCTGTCTAATGCTCTTTCTACATGTAATACCATATCTGAGCCTTGGTTTTTCTCATCTATAAGTTAAGAGGAATGTACAATGCATTCTAAAGTTTGTTCTATCTATGTATTCTATGGCATTCTGATAGTTACTGAGGGAAATCTTGCTAGACTATTCCTTTGGAAACAAAAGGCTCTTCTAGGATCAATAATCACAATGAGAAATTTTAATCAGGAGGAAGAAAAAAGGGATAATTTTTAGATATAGTTTTAAGAGACCATTCTTCTGAGCCATTCTTTTTACCAAGATCAGGAAAAAATAAACACAAAAGTAGAGATGGCTATGTGTTCACAGCAACATGAGGGTTGGAAAAGAGAACAGGACCTGTGAGGAGGCAGCTAGAAATAATCCTTACACTTCATGTCCAGAAATCAAGAGACAACTCTGGGTCATGGAGAACTTTTCATGTTTTCCTGTGGCAAGTTCTTCAGTCATGCATAGCTGGGAAGCATTTCCCAAAGCTCCCACATCAAAGCTAACTGGAATTAGGCAAGGAAAATCTGTGCATACTCTTGTACAACCATTCACATGTGTGTATCATGTAGTTCTTTCCTCTAAATCAGTGATTTGATTTGTCAAAAGTAAATGCAAGCTTACTGCCTCACTCCTCTCAAATATCATTTCCCTATTAGTGTTTTGCTCAGTTATTTGATTATTTCTAGTATAATGGTCATTCTTCCTTTCAGAAAAAAAGAATGAGATCACTATTCCAGTTATCATCTGGAATCATTATTATCCCATCCAACCCAAGCAATCCCTTTTTTGATCCTCCTTTTATTCCTGGCCTCTCTCTCACCCATCTCAACCCATCCGAAATGCCCTGGAATCCCAGGAAAATGATCAATCACTTTTATGCTGTCTGTGCCATCATATATCCTGTGTCTGTATGGGCATTTTAAAAACTCTTTGTATCTTTGCCTCTAACTTGCCTTCTTTTCTACATCTTCACTATTTCATTGAAATGAGCAATTCTCCTGGTTCAAGCCATAGTAGTTTGTCATACTGACCCCAAACCCCCATATTAATGCCAGGGGAAGGCCATGCATCTGAGGCTAATGCCATTCAGAGCAGTAGCTTGACATAATAACCTACTTAGCACCCTGGGAATAGACTGGCAGTCAGATTGTGTAAACTCAGGCTGGCATGGGCCCCAGATGAGTAGAGGAGTCCTCCAGGGACATCAAAATACTGGTTGAGTTCAGTGGCCCAAATCTACCCTGAACATGGTAGTTGTCAATCAATCAACTTTTCACTGGGTACAAAGTATGTACAAAGCACCATGTTACATGTTGTTGTCCAGGGAAGGGAGATCAAAGATGTATGAAACTCTTCTCTCAAGGAGCTTATATCTAGTTTGGAAAGCAAACTACAGTCATATGAAAAAATAACAGTAACTAGTAAATGTAAAATGAAGATATAATAGAGCAGCCAGGCACATTTGTTCAGTCATGTCTGACTCTGCCAAGAAAACCCTAAATCATGTAGGTAAAGATATTAAAGTAGTTGACCATGTCCTCCTCCAAATTATTTTACTGATAAGGAAATTGAGGCAAACAACATTAAATGACTTGCCCAGTTACTGAGGTCTGATATGAACTCATAAAAAATGAGCCTGCTGGATTCCAAGCCCAGTGATCTATGCATTGTATCCCTAATGCTTTGTAAAATTCCTAGGATATAGTAAGGACTTAATAAATACTTGTTGACCAATTAATTAAACCTTAGTATTCATTTTTGTTTTCATATTGAATAGGATGTACAAGAAGGTTTACTGAAGCCTTTTTTCAATCGGCAAACTCCAATGACCCCCATCTTTCTTCCAGGATCAGAGGAACAAAGTTTTTCGGACTAGAAGGGACTTTAGAAGCATCCAGTCTAACCACCTCACTTTATATATATGAGGAAACTTGGAAGGAGGTGGGTGGGGACAGACTGAAAAAGGTTGGGAATAATGACCTTTGTGATCCAGGGCATCTTACCAGGCACTGTTAACAAAGGGAGCTCATTTGTAATGGAAAGGAGGAAGTCAGGTCTGCAAATTAAATCAGAACAAGGATTGGAGGCTGATGGATTAAAAGAGCCCTGAGAGAGAGTTGCATAACCACAATCCAAGCTTTCTACTTTTCTTCCTGCCTCTGCAACATTTAATTATTCAGGACAAAGTTATTCAAGATAAATGACTTAGTTCTTTGAGGTGTCTATGTATTCCCCAGCCAAGCCCTAAATGGTCCTTGCCTATCCCTAGCTGAGCATTGTTTGGCAAATGCTTTCAGGTGGGAAGAGACCCAGCAATGGTTTTGTTTTTGTTTTTGTTTTTTTGTTTTAATAAGAATGAGAACAACTTTCTGGACCCAAGTTCTCTTGATGCAGAAGCAGAAACAGCAGTTCACATAAATGCAGGAACAACCAGTCAAGCTCATCATAGGACCCTGCAGCTAGATCCCTTTCCCCAAAAATCTTTTGGTCCTTCCTTGTTTTCCTGGTCCTCCTACAAACTCGGCCTCCTCCCTAGAACTGCGCCGCCCTCCCTCCCCCCAGTACTTTTTTTTTCCTGGTGCTTTTCTTCTTCCACCTATATGCCCAACATTTAAGATTTTTTTGCATGTTTTCCTTTACAGAGGGATATCCTGGTTGTGGGCAGTACTAAGTTAGGCCTAGCTAAACCATCACATCCCCAACTCACAAAGGAAAGAAAGAGGGAGAGAAACAGTGATGAATTCATTAGTTTAACTCTAGAAAATGTATTTTTCCAGTGCTTTCCGTCTCCAGAGAAGGAACTGGTAGAGGCTGAATGCAGATTGAAAAAGTTATTTTTCTTGTGGGGTTTTTTTTTTGTCCATGTTTTCTTTTGCAACATAGCTATATGGAAATAAATTTTGCATGACTGCACATGCATAATCTTATAGAATTGCTTCCCTTCTTAAGGAGAGAAGGAAGGAGGGATTTTGAAACTCAAATTTTAAAAAACAAACGTTAAAAATTGTAATGTAATTGAGAGAAAAAAAATTTAAAGGAAATTTGTTTTTCCCCTTTTTGTCCCAAGATGAAGGTTTAAATTGAGGTATTAAAGGAATGCCCACATTCTCTTGTGGAGAGGGCTCAAGGAATGAGTAATATGTTCTTTCTTGGACTTTAGACTGAGTAGAAATCAGTAACATTAAGTGGAGGCAAATAAACCTGCTCCTAGCTTGCTGACTCATTGTGGTTTTTCTAATAGCATTTCCCAGAATGACCTTGGATTCAAATAACCACAAAATACCAGCAAATTTATTTGGGCAGCATTTACATGTTGGTGCAGTAGGTGAATCCCCAATAAAAGGGCATCTTTAGAAGCATTTTCTTTCAGAACCAAGAGTTCTCACCTTCCTATTGGCTGGTCTTCTGTGTGATTTCCCCTTCTTTTATTTACATACATAATTCTTTCTAACCTGAAGCTTTTCCAATACATTGTTCTCTGAAAAATGTGTCACCCAGTCATATGTCACTAAGGACCATTGGATTGGGTGTTTCAATGGACACCAGAGACTATCTAGACTAATATGAACAGTGAGAGGGAGATGAGAAGTCCCATCAAGTGAAAAAGGGTCCTTGGATGAAGGCAGAAGTTTTAAGTATTTAGGATATTAGAAGTGAAAATGATAAGCTATCATTTATATAATACTTATATGTTAACTCATTTGGTCCTGGTAACAACTCTGAGGTAGCTAGCTACTATTGTTACTTCTAATTGTTACTGTGTTACAGTGTTACTGTTCATTGAGACATGGAGAACTTGGCCAGAGATATACAATTAATGGCCGAGACAGGATTTGAACTGGGGTCTTCCTGACTTCAAGTTATTGCATCATTTCCACCTTAGACTTTAAATGGTCCAATCCTTTGATTTGTCAAATGAGGAAACAGGCCCTTCAAAATAAAGTAACTTGCCAAAATCCTTGCAGTCAGTCACACACCAAATTGCTGACTTGGCCAAGACTAGAAACTAGGACTTTGGATTTTCTTTTAATGTTCTTTCTCTCTGATTTATACTATATATGTTTTGTAAGGACATAATTATTTGCATGTTTTTCCCCCATTATGATGTGATGAATTCAAATTCAATCTCAGATACTTGTTAACTGTGACCTTGAGCAAGTCCCTTTAACTTAGTTTGTATCCAGTTTTCTTTAACTATAAAATACAGATAACACCTATCTCAAGCAATAGAATCAAATGTGATAGTTATAATGCCATTAACCCAGTGCCTGGTACAAAGTAGGTGTCCCTTTCTCCCTTCCATAGCAAAGCCATGGTTGGTGATTCTTAGACATTTCCAGATGTATACACATGACCCTGGGTTCCTCTTCTAATTCAACTTTCATTCCGGGTCCTCAAACTACGGCCTGCAGGCCAGATACAGCAGTTGAGGACGATTATCCCCCTCACCTGGGGCTATGAAGTTTCTTTATTTAAAGGCCCATAAAACAAAAGTTTTTGTTTTTACTGTAGTCCGGCTTTCCAACAGTCTGAGGGACAGTGAACTGGCTCCCTATTTAAAAAGTTTGAGGACCCCTAAATGGTCTAAATTTTAGACCATTGATCTGCATGTAACCCTTTGGTAAATTTCCTTTCTACACTGACCCACTCATTGTTGAGCCAGCATCCTGTGCCTTACAAACCCATAACAATTTTGCAAAAGGAATTACCTAAAGTCTAAGGAATAAAGCAGTTTCACTCTCACTTTTCTGTTTTCTCCCAACTCTTTTAAGCAAGTTACAAAGGTCATACAGAGGATGGGTTGTATTAGGGACGGCAGAGATCAGATCCTTGGGGAGATGTAAGCCATCACCACAAGGCAATGGATATATTTAAGTGCCCATTATATCCAGATCACTATGCTGGGGAGAGATGATTTCAATATGAAAAGTAATTGGATAGTGATGGTGAGAAAACAGCAGATGCTGAATTCATCACATTTGAATTCTGGTTTTACTACTTCTTATTTGTATGACATGAGGTCAGTCTCTTGACTTCCTATTTCTCAATTTCTTAGTATGTCAAATGACAACCTTTTATGAGGCTATTGTGAGAAAAATAATGAGCAAACCATAAGCATTGTGTTATTGTGGGACACCTTCATGTAGTTAACCAATAATTAGGGGGAATACACAATATGTAACTGTCATACACATTAATACATATAAAGTGTAAAAGATGTAAAGCAAAGGGTAAGTGAGAACTAAGGTTAATGCAGCCCATTTGTGTCAGAGAGAAACGTGAAGACTCAATGGGAAGGAGACAAATTACTTACACACACACACACACACACACACACACACACACATATCCATGTTCCCCAAAGCACAGTAAAGGTTCATTCTCCTATCTGACTTTGACCTTCAGCTACATTCTCATATCTGACTTTGAGCAAATCATGTAATTTTTCTGGATCTCACTTTATTCATCTGTATCATTAAGTGGTTAGATTATATGCTCTTTAGATTCCCCTCTAGTTCAAAATCCATGGTGCCATGATTCTCATTACTCTATAGGCATTCACAAACCATGAATATTCAAATTATTGCAAAGTTTTATGTTCTTTCTTCAGTTTTATGTTCCTTCTTCAGTTTTATGTTCCTTCTTCCGTTTTATGTTCCTTCTTCCCTCTTCCTCTTGATCTCACTGGGCAGATTCCATGCCTTGGATTTGATGGAACTCCAACAGAGGCAGCAGGTGGTCATCAGATTGATTAGACTTATCTCTGAAATTTATCTAAATTTATGTTTACTATGAAATTTGTGAAAAATGTCCAAGCAGCTTTGCCTATCAATGCTTGAATTGGATGACATTCCCAAGGATTTCACATTGAACCTGGGGTGATCTGGGGCAAGGATTACAAAGGCTGTACTCATCAGACTTGCTTTAAGTGTGAACATGAAGGCTTTGTTTATGTTTTTAAATGAGACTTATTCTCTCTATTTTGCCCAGGTTAGGACCACAGTAGACTCTCACAAGTCTGTTTCCACTACTAATTGATACAGGAGTTTGAGTTTCATTTCTGGGCCAGTTCATTCCCCTTTATGCAGCTGGGTAGCCCCAGGGTGACTCGCCATTGGTTCAGATACTGAGTTCAAGTGATCACTCAGCTTAATCTACTCTGGCATGTACTACTAATATAAAAGCCACACAGCTGCCCCAGATGGAATGAAATGGTATTTAGTGGCAGCCAGACCTATCTTTTTTGATAGAGCTTTTTGAAGAGCACTTTTTGTGAAAGGATCTCTATTACCCAGTTCCTCATTGGATCAAGAAAGCTGAATTCTTCATTGGCTCCAACTCTGTCCTCATTTGACCAAAGGACAAACAACTCTCAAGTTTAGAGTCAGAAGAATTCTGCCTTCGGGTTTCCTAGGATTCAGTTACTGTTCTAGGACCCTCAGGGGGAAAAAAATCATACAGGACCCAAGATGACAAAAACCAGTTCGCTTTAAAAAGAGTCTTCTTGCAATGTAGGGGCTGGCTTGGCAGGGAGTGGGATTTGGGGTCTATATAACTTTGCCAGAACCTTTTCTTTCTTTAGAACTTGGTGTCCATGTATCCACATCTTCCAACTGTGTTCCAGGACAGGGATATTAATAACTGTCAGCAACTATGCTTAAGTTATCCTCTCATGAGTACAAAGGGCCAAAAGGATCTTATTCCTTTTAACCCTTTGAAAGATAGGTGGTAACCACCCCAAATCTTTTATACAGAATGAGATTCCACACAGCTTCTGATGGATAGATCTCAGTGGTTGTGAGACTGGGAAGCTTCTGGATCACTTATTTATTTTAAAGCTAGCAAACTTTTTCAAACAAAGTCTTCATTAAAAAAAATCTTTGGTGTAAATAGTATATGAGACATTTCCTTTCTAATTCTGCAATTCCTTGTAGATATACTATGTGGGATAAAGATATCAACTACCTTTGCTTTTTAAGAGTCTAATACGCTTTTTTTTTTCTTTTTGCAGAGGGAATTAGGGTTAAGTGACTTGCCTAGGGTCATACAGCTAAGAAGTGAAAAATGTCTGAAGTCACATTTGAACTCAAGTCCTCCTAACTTCAGGGCTGGTGCTCTTTCCACTGCGCCACCTAGCTGCCCCTCTAATACACTTTTAATTTTTTCTTAAAAAAAAAAACAGACTAAGAAGCAGATCTATTATAATATCTAGCATGTGTGTAGTACTTTGAGGTTCACAATCTCACAACAAGACAACAGGTTATCTTCACAACAACCCTGCAAAGTAGGTGCTATCATCATTTACATTTTACAGATGAGAAAACTGAGGCAGTCAGAGGTTAGGTCACTTGCATAATCACACAGCTAGTAAGCGCCTGATAACTCAGGTCTATCTCTAGTTCCAGTACTCTAGTACTCTATCCATTTCATCACTTCACTAAAATATTATTTTAGTGAATCACCCCATGATTATTTGAGGAAAAACACCAATTTAAGTTGGCAGAAGAGAGCCTCAAATGTCAACAAGTTTCTACTACCATCCTTCACAGAATTAAAAGTAATAGAGGAAAAAGTCCTCTATGCAAATATTTAAATGATCAGAATAGAAATATTTTCTCTAAATTTGAGCAGGGATCTACTGCCTAATTGCACATAAGCTTATCTGAAAAAAAAAGTCAAAATAGATAGATGAAAAGCATTTATAATTCATATTTCTTTTTAAAATTATTTATAGCATTTGATTTTTCCAAATACATGTATAGTTTTCAACATTAATTCTAGTAAAAATGTGTGTTCCAATTTTTTTTCCTCTCCTTCCCTTATGCCCTCTTTTCCTCAAGACAGCAAGCAATCTGATATAGGTTAAATATGTGCAATTCTTTTAAACATATTTCCATGTTTGTCATATCATAGCTCAAATTTCTAACATACTTCAATGTTTGTTTCACAACAGTTCTATAAGGCAAATAGTATTGTTCTCTCAGTGTTGCAGATAATAAAACAGATTCAGGGAGATGGTGACTTTTCTCTGAACAAAGCAACAGCAAAATTTTTTTTTCCTTTTGTTCTCCTCATTCCAGTATAACATGTCTGATCCAATTTGAAGATTAATAGTTTTTACTGATGCTATGAGAGCTTGAAATTAGATCCTTGCCCTCCTGGCCCTAGAGGAAATACACTTGCCAAGCAAGACTGAAAATTGATCAAATGACCAGGAGAAACTGAAAAATCAATGTCTTGATTTTTTTGCCTTGAAAAATCTCCATCTACAAAGTCTTCACCTCAGTCATTATATCAGCCTCTAGCCTTTCACACAGACTACCTTTCCAACCTTGCTGTATATTACTCACTTTCCTGCACTCTGCAGTCCAGTCAAATTGGTCTTCTTGCTATTGTTTATATATTCCATTTCCCATTTCATTTAGGCCTAGGGGACTATGTGTATTAGTAGAAAGTGAGGGGAATAGGTGTAAGATATTTTGTATCCTGCTTGCCCCAAGAATCCCTATCACCATTTCTTGTTTTTTAAGGTAAGATGCTTGAAGGCAGAGATTGTTTCATTTTTGTATCTAATGCTTTTTCATTCATTAGAGAGAGTAGGGGGTCTGTCATCAGTAATCAATCAGCCAGTCATTACTAACAGGGTGTCGGGCACTGTGTTAAATCACTTGGCATCCAAACAGAAAAAGGGTGACAATTCCTGCTCTCAAGAAGCTCACCCTTTAATTAGGGGAGACAACACATAAAAGAAATTTCAGTGGCAGCGCCAATGGAAAAGCCCAGAAATCCTATAGGTGTGATGGAATATCAGATGCTAAGACCCAGAGCTCCTTGGACTGTGCCAGTAGGTCAAGCTGTCAAGTTTTGGAGGGCAAAGCTTTTTAAAGTGTGCGTGCAACCTCATATGGGGTATTTTAATGTCACAAAATGATGATTTAATATCAGAAAATGTTTGATTTGTAGATCTATTTTATATACCTATATACCCAGGGTCATGAAAAAAAATTTCTTGGATGAAAAAGGGTTGAGTGTAAAGTTTAAGAAGCTCTGTTATAAGATATAAATTTAGGGTAGATGACAAAGCTGAAAGGACCTGAGGACAGTTACAAAGCAAATGGCAAAGACTATTTCATCTCATCTCACTGGAATGATTGCAGTTGGTGAATCCCATCTCATTCAAGCCGTGTGAGTAATCAAGTAGCTGGGATGGATTCTAGGAAATCAGAGAGAGGGGTGAGGGAGGAAGAAAATGGGGAATACTCCCTTCCCCACTGCTCACATCAGAGTATCTAGAAGACATGTTCTGATTTTCTTTCCTATTATTATTGTCACCTTAGGCACGTTTTTAGCTTCCTTCAGCCTTAGTACCTTCATCTACAAAATAGGAATAATAAAAATAACTATCCTGTGTATTCCATAGGGTTGTTGTGATAGTATATGTAAAATGTATAAAGCAGTATATAAATCATAGATATTTTGGAAAAATCAAGAAAGGCAGAAAATGGGATTCCTGAACATGGCCTGCAACACTGGGAAATTAAGTTTTACTTACTTAAGAGTCACACAGCCAAGTATCATAAATTATGTGCAGGTCTTTATTTGGTTGCCTCAATAATGGCCATAATGACAAATCATATCAATATTATAATCTCTTTAGTCTTGGGCAATATAGACAGTTTTATATTATTTTTCAGTTCCATTATCTCATTTGATCTTTAACTCTGGCAAGGTAGGTTGTAAAAGGGGCAATCAGATAACACAATGAATAGAGCACCAGCCCTGGAGTGAGGTTCTCGAGGACCAAAATCAAATGTGGCCTCAGACACTTAACACTTACTAGCTATGTGATCCTGGGTAAGTCACTTAACCCCAATTGCCTTGCAAAACAACAAAACAAAAGGCAGGTTGTAAAAATATCAACTCCATTTTGTTGAAGAAACTGACTCAAAATCACAGGCAGTAAATGGAAAATATCATTTTTTTTTTTTTTTTAAACTTAGTCCTCTTCTGATTTTATTTCAGAGGCTTTATTTCAGAGAGTATTCTCACTAGTTGAAAGACTTGAATTGTTGGCATTTGGGCTGTTGTGTGTGAGTACAAGTGTGTGTATCATTCCAACACTCACACACAAACCCTATTTTATAGTTAAAAGAAATTAGCTTCTATTGTACAAAAAATCCACAAACATCTCATTAGGATACTTATGTTCTAATGAGGGATAATCAGTGTGCTTTCAAAGCTTGCCTAGAGTGGTGATAAACACTATTTAACCAAGAATTGTAGTGAGCTTCCAGCATGAAGTTACCCTTCCTGATCCTTGTAAACCAGCCATTTAGGAAGACCTACACATGAGCCACATTGTAGAGGCTTCTGGCTCTTGGCTCTAAGGTTGTCGAGGAATCTCTGCTTTGTTGTTCCGATATTTCAGTCATTTCAATTCAATTCTCTGTGACCCCATTTTGGGGTTTCCTTGAAAAAGATACTGGAATATTTGCCATTTCTTTCAATAGCTCGTTTTACAAATGAGGAAACAGGCAAATGGGGTTAAAGTTACTTGACTAGAGCCACATAACTAGTAAATGTCCTAGTAGCACCTCCCACCTACCCCCTATCCCCCCGGGTTGTTCTGATCCTCAAATGAAATAAATATCTGTAAATCACTTAGCAAAATACTTGGCACATAGCAAAAGCTCTATAAATGTTAGCTATTTAACAACATGTATTAAGTCTGTTCTGTATAACAGAGGCTGAGGTATCAAACCCAAATTAAATCAAAATGTGATTGGGGAAATACAGAACATAGATAATGTTAATATGTGATTTTCTAAGTCAATATGAGTCCACAGGGATCCTTAAGAGTGGCCCTGGTTTCCATTTGAATTTGATACCTCTGTACTGAACTGTGTGCTGAATTTAATTTCCAAGAATGATCCTATCATGACCCAAAACCAGCTACAACTGGAGCAACATGGAGAACAGTCAGCAGCAGCAAGGCGAGAGTGAGTCATACCTGGAGAAGTTTCCCAAGATGGGGACATTTTGTTTCAGTTAGCAGGGCATAGGGGATTCACCACTATCTTGGGGGTCAGGAGACCTGGTGTTAGATCTAGAATATTTAAATATTCTCTACCTGTTTGATCACAGTCTTAGTTTCTAAACCACTGATTTTGAATTGGAAGGGACCTTTCAGAGACCATTTAATCCACTCTCATTTTACAAATGAATAAACTGAGGAGACAGTGGATAAAGTATGAAGTCTGGAGTCAGGAAGCTCTGAATTCAAATGGGACCTCTAGCACTTACTAGTTGTGTGACCCTAGTCATCTAAATCCAATTGCTCATATGTAAGATGGGCTGGAGAAGAAAATGGCAATTTCATTCACTCCAATATCTTTGCCCAGAAAACCCTAAGTGGGGTCATTAAGAATTGGAAACAAGTAAACTATAACAAACTAAAATCCGGAAAGGTGACTTTCTCCAGATTACAATGCTAAAAAGCTAAAAAAATCTACCTCATGATGTATAGCCAGGATAGTGCTTTGCAAAGCTTCACATGTTATAGGAATGAGTTGTTCATTATTATTCCAAGCCGTACCTGACTTTAGCTTGGGGCTTGTTACTTATAAATTATTTGAATGGTTATTTATAGAATCTAAGCATTTAATATAATTTACCCCAAAATGCTGTGATGTAGGTATATCCCCCAAAGAAAACTGCCTAGCACAGTTTGCATAGTAGATGCTTAATAAATATTTGAAGATTTGATTTAAAGAGCTTGAGAGAATGTCAGATTTTGCACTAGACTTGAAAGTGATTTAGAATTGAGGTTCCAGGGTATAATTCCAATGCTCTGTCACTCCGCTGACCTTGTTTGCATGAGGAAAGTTAAGTGGTATCATAAATGGCCCTGGGAAGAAGAAATTAAGGTCAATGCTAAGCAAGTATTAGTCTCTATAAATCAGCACTGAGCTCATCCACCCAAGACCTGAAAAAGTGAAAGTTTTCAACTAACTTTTCTTTCTTTTTGAAGGAAGCCCCAACAATGCAGAACGAGTCGAGGATAATCAAAGACGAAGATGTGTGTTTTAACATGGGCATGAAAAGAGCTCCGCCATTCCCCCATTGCCTACAGTTGGGAGCTCCCAGGATGAAATCCCACCAGAGACCACCCTTTGCAGAAGAGTTCAGGGGGCCCTTTGCGCAATTTCGGTACGAACCTCCTTCAGGAGACCTGGATGGATTCCCAGGAATCTTGGAAGGAGGTGGGTCTCGAAAACGGAAGAGCATGCCCACCAAAATGCCCTATAACCCCCCTCCGGCCGATGCCACGACTTCCCACCAGTCGGAGAAGGACAAAAGCCACGGCCTCCCTTTGCTTTTCCAGCAGCCCCCTGCCCCTAAGTACGATGCTCAGATGATTGACCTCTGTAACATCGGCTTCCAGTTCTACCGCACCCTGGAGCACTTGGGGGCCAAGCCCATCAAGCAGGAGCCCCTCAAGCCTAGCACCATGTGGTCCCCCCCGCCTCCCTCACCCTTCCTGTCTACGCCATACTCCTACTACCCCAAGGTCCACCCGGGCCTGGTGTTCCCTTTGTTCATGGCTCCCCCGGGCTTCGCCTACAGCCGCCATTCCTTCCAGCCCAAGCATCCAGCCCAGCCGGCCGTGCCCGCGAAAGCCGAGAGCCAGGAGAGCGAGGAAAGCAAGCAGAAGGTGGAGCGGGTGGACGTCAACATCCAGATCGATGACAGCTACTACGTGGACGTGGGCGGGGAGCAGAAGCGCTGGCAGTGCCCCATGTGCGAAAAGTCCTACACCTCCAAATACAACCTGGTCACCCACATCCTGGGCCACAGCGGCATCAAGCCCCACGCCTGCAGCCGCTGCGGGAAGCTCTTCAAGCAGCTCAGCCACCTGCACACCCACATGCTGACCCACCAGGGCACGCGGCCCCACAAGTGCCAGGTCTGCCACAAGGCCTTCACACAGACCAGCCACCTCAAGCGGCACATGATGCAGCACAGTGACGTGAAGCCCTACAACTGCAGGATCTGCGGCCGTGGCTTCGCCTACCCCAGCGAGCTCAAGGCACATGAGTCCAAGCACGAAAGCGGCCGTGAGAACATCTGTGTGGAGTGCGGCCTGGACTTCCCCACCCTGGCCCAGCTGAAGAGGCACCTCACTTCTCACCGTGGGCCCATCCAGTACAACTGTACCGAGTGTGACAAGACCTTCCAGTACCCCAGTCAGCTGCAGAACCACATGATGAAGCACCAAGATATCCGGCCCTACATCTGCTCTGAGTGTGGGATGGAGTTTGTGCAGCCCCATCACCTCAAGCAGCATTCGCTCACCCACAAGGTAAGCAGGGAACTGCAGGAAGCCTGGGCAAAAAAGGGTCCGCTCCCCAAAAAATTGCCTTACAGCAAACAAAAAATTGTTTTCTCCTCTTCCCACTTCACCTTATTTGCAAACAACAAATACACAGAGTCACATAGTCATGTCTGCTTAATCAAGTTCCAAAATAAATTTCCAGCTCCTGCTTCATGAGATGGGTGATGTACTTTCAGCCTTATACAAAGACTACAAAGGGTAATCAAGTCCAGATTTTTTTCTTTTACATTTTGGGAGCTTGAGAAAAGTGCAGAGGAACACGTGCTCCAGCTTTATACAAAGGCCAGCCCAACTGGGTAGTCAAGTCCAGATTTTTTTCTTTTACATTTTGGGAGCTTGAAATAGGGGCAAAGGAGCAACTAGTGAGGTATGCAGTCTTGTCCATTCTATGTGTGCCCATTTGGGATTTTCTTGGCAAAGGTACTCAAGTGGTTTGCCATTTCCTTCTGCAGCTTATTTTATAGATGAATAAATTGAGGCAAACAGGGTGAAGTGACCTGCCCAGTGTCACACAGCTAATAAGTGTCTGAGTCCACATCTTCTGAGCCCAGTCTTGGTGCTCTATCCACTGCACCACCTAGCTGCCCTGTTTCTTCCTTACCTACCACATAGTCCTTTCTTTAAATATCAGCTGTCCATATATGTTATAACATCACAGATAGAGCTCAAAGGGACTACAGAAGCCATCTAGTTTATATAAATTCCACAGTCATTCATTTATTTTTGAGACTGAGTCTTGCCATCTTGCTCATGGAAATGAAGCAGCCACTCTCAGTCCCAATCAAAGGAAGAACCTGGATCTGCTGAGCAATCAAGTGCTCCCTCCTCCTTTGGAAGACTCAGTTGTAAACATAGTAGACACAAGTAAATAGCTTCTGCATCTCAGAATTCCCAAGCTCCAGCTATCCACTGGCCTCAACCTCCCTCAGTTTCAAAAAGGAAATTGAGCCCCAGTGCGGTGAATGAATTGCACAAATGCCTCCTAGGTAGGTACTGTGATAGAAAATGACCTTCAGAGCTGACCTTTCCTCACCCATTCACTTTACAGATAAGGAAAGATTTACCCAGAGAGGTAAATAGCATGCCCAAGATCACAGAGCTAGCAAGTGGCCAGTCTGGCCCTAGAACCTTTGTCTTTTGACTCCTAAACCTCTGGGCTGAAGCCCTCTCATCCTGACCCACCTCCCTGGCTGGCAGGTTTCTGGTTTAAAGAACAAGAACACCAAACGAGCCTTATTCTTGGTAATTCTTTATTGTTAATACACCGGTTAAGCTCTTACAGATTTCTTTCTGCAGTGAAGTAGACTGCCTCTCCCTACTTTTGCAGAAGACTGAACTGTCCCAGCCCAGTGCTGTGCTGAAAACTACCCGTCCTGGAGGTTTCAATGTGTAGGATATATTTGAGAACTTTTTTCTCAAGTGTCTTGATTTGGTTTTGTCGGACATTGAAAGACAAATGATCGCCAACATGGTTGAGCTGGGCCCCAAACTCTGAATCTGTTTGGGTTGAACTAAACGGAGTGGCCAACCTGAAAGCTAACTTGAACTGAGGTCTGTTTTAAGCTTTGGAGAGGGGAGTCAAGTCTCTCCCACCCTTTTGACTTCAGCTAGTTTTTTTTTTTTTGACAGCAGGCTGAGAGAGGCCCTTTTCTGACCAAGATAAAATTTCTGCCCAGTTAAAATAGGTTGCATTTGAAAGATTTGCACAAAATCCAGCTCCCTTTTTGGATCCTCTAGGAGTGGCCACTTTGTGAGTTTTGCATAAACAGTTTCTGCCCTATGTTAACAAAAGGCACCTGTGGATATCATCCAGGGAGACAGAGCCTTGCCAAATCCAGGAATTCTAGACAAAGGACCTAAATTAAGACAGAAGGAGGCGAATAACTCATTTCAGGAGATTTAAAACAGCTTGAAAAGGAGCTGATGGGGGAGTTTCAAACATTCTTTTCTTAAGAGTTCAAGATATCTGGGAACAGAGAAAGGGAGGAACAAGAGAAGGCCAGATGGGCCATGTAACCTGAATAAAAATCTCACTTGATTTAGAAATGAAAATTCATTTAAATGATTAATTTTTTGATAGAAAAATTTACTTTCTATGTGCCTGTTTCAGGTATTCCCAGATCTGTCCATTTATCTCTCTGTCTCTATCTTTCTGTCTGTCTCTCTGTCTCTCCTTCTCTCTCTCTCTGTTTCTGTTTCTGTCTCCGTCTCTCTGTCTTTCTTTCTGTCTGTCTCTCTGTCTCTGACTCTGTCTCTCTCTCACAATCATTCTGGACCTGTAGGGCACACAGCATATTGGAAAAGGGAGGTTCACATGTGATTTTCCTTTCAGAAGCAAATTTTTTTTGGTTCTATTAAAAACAACAATATATATTTCTAAAATGGGTATATCGGCCTTCCTGGTGACAGAATGATCAAGTGGACCACTAGAGTGTATAGTGGTGTGCCCCAGGCCTCTGAACACTGTCTTATACTGCCTTGTTAGGAAGATCCTTGGGCTGAGTTTCTGATTAGGCCTTAATATTCAACACATGTTAAGTTCCATAGACAGAAAGAAGCCTACTTACAAGTAGAATAGCTTAATTATCATTGGATTTTTTTTAAAAAAATTCTTTAAGAGAATAATTATGGCAGTCTTCTTATTGGAGGCAAGATCCAGTTTTGTTTACTTGGGGTTTTTAATTTTTTTTATATAATAGTTATAACAGTATTCATATTAGAAGCAATTTTTATCTATAATTTTGTTTTCTTGGGATTTTGTTTTTTTTTTTTAGAATTTTTTAAGAGTATCATGGGATTTAGAACTAGAAAACATAATTGCTATAAATGTAGCCCAGGAGAAATGGTTTATCCCAAGATCACACAATTGGGTCAAAAATAGCAGAGGTTGGGTTGATAACCCAATTTGCAATCCTCTCTACTATGTCATTCTCAGCAAATGAAATCTGGGTTTAAATTTTGCTTCAGACACCAGGTGGGTGATTCTGGGCACTTATATCTACCTCTCTGAGCCTCAGATCTATAAAAGGAGTATAATAATGCCTATTTCATGGTTGTTGTGGGTTCACATGTGCTCTCAGATGTAAAATGTTTTGCAGACTTACAGGATTATGAAATGTGCAGTGTTGTAATTTTAGGATGTATCTACAGAGGAAATCCTACAAGAGGTTGGGATTTTTTTCATCTGTAAAATAAGGGAATTAGTGACATGATCTTTAAGGTCCCTTTCAAAGAGACTCTTATAAATTGGAGTTTAAAAAGAAATGAAAATTTTAAAATACTTTAGAACACTTTTAGTGAATTAAAAACAAATGTTCTAATCAATGATTAACAACTATCAGAGAGGGAAAGGGAGAAGGAGAGGGAGAGAAAGAAAAGAGGCGGAAGAGGAGGAGGACAGCAGTGGCAGAAGAAGGGAGGAAAGGAGAGAATGAAGGGGGAGGAAGGAAAGAAAGAGGCAGAGGAGACAAGAGTCGGAGGGGCTGATTCAGACAAAATTGTTACTGAATATGGAGAAGAAATGTAGCACAGTGCATAGAGTGCTAGTCCTAGAGACATGAAGACCCAATTTCCTGAGTTCAAAACTGGCTTCAGATACTTACAAGGTACATGGTTCTGAGCAAGTCAGGTAACTGTTTGCCTCAGTTTCCTCATCTGTCAAATGGCAAACTATTCTAGTATCTTTATCAAGAAAACCTTAAATGAGATTAGACGTGACAAAAAGATTGAACAACAAAATACATATATAAATATATTTATATCTATATATACTCTAGACAGACTTTTAAAGTTTAATCTGTATCATTAACATTTTCTTCTTCACTTTCTTAAACCTAGGTATCAAGAAAACATTAAATAAGGTAATAATTGGTAGTGTTTGGTGATTTCTGAAGTGTTAAATGCTCACACTGAAAATTTTATAATCTACTTCAGTACCATCTGGCACCAGTACCCCCCTGGTAAAATAGAAATGTACTTACATTTGTTTGGTGATTTAAAAACTCATTATCTGAATACTCAATAAAAGACTTTTCCCCCCACATTACATTTGTTACTCACTAAACATTTATTTTTATTAACAAAATTAAAAGGGATGAATTTCTTATCTTTCTTGCAGCTCCAAGTTCTATAAGTTTTATTTATTTACTTATTTATTTTTTGCAGATGAGCTGGCTTCTATATTTGGCATATTATCTATCTACTCCCTAATTTTTGTGGATTATTTCTTTGTTATCCTGAAAAATGGTACTTTCTTATCATATCCATTCTATGGAAGAAATGTAGTCATAGGTAGTACTAATAGTAATAATAAAAGCAGCAAACATTGATATAAGACTTTAAGATTTGCAAGCAGCCATGTGTGTTAACTCATTTGGCTCCCATATCAGTCCCATGAGGTAAGTGCTTATCACTCTTTCCATTTCATGGATGCAGAAAACTGAAGATTTGCCCAGTGTCACACAGCTAGGGAGTATCCAAAGCATGATTTGAATTCTGTCTTGTGCTCTATCCATTCCCCATCCAGTTGCCTGGTTACATACCTTCTCCAGGACTAAATGGAAACTAGTGGATTTTTGGATGAGTTTGAATTTTAAAGCTGTCAAATTACCTGTATTCTACTTGTTGTATAAGTTGTTGTTTGTCCTTCATTTTCAATGATGACATAGAGGTGATGCCATAACATGCAAATAAGTTAGATTTAAGTGAGGAAGAGCTGTGCAAGTGACCACCTGATTCACTTTGTCCTCCAGAACCTTCTGGGTCCAGTGGCAACATATAGATCAGTACGACTAGAAATGGTACTTGATGCAATGGCCAGTCTTGACAATGGGGAGACTAAGCCAGAGAATGCCATGAGATTATAAGCTCCCTGGAGAGCTCTAGCACGTATCTCTTCTGCTCTGATCCATATATTGCTACAACATTAGCACTTTGACTTACAAGACTGGACCTAGTCAATTAACCAATCAAATAAACTTTTATTAAGCACTTATGTGCCAGGCACTATGATACAAAGAGAAATGAAAAATCCTTGCTTTCAAAGAGTTTATATTGATAGAGCTTACAAACTTGAGAAATTTGTTTGGGTTTGCTTTTTTTTTTTTTTAAAGCTCCCTTCCTCCCAATTTCAGTTCCCAAGATTTATAATGGGTCAAGGTCTCTCTAAAAAGGCCTTTTCTTGAATGATGACTAGCTGGGGTTAGCTCATGGCCAAACCCTAGTTATGAATCCCAGGAAATGTTCTCAGTTGAGAGCATCATTACTTAAGCACTCAAGCACTTCTCAAGAAACAATGAAATAAGAACAACTCTTTCCACCCCAAGGGTGGTCCCTTCCCTTGCCAACTCTTTTTTGGAAATCAGCAGTTTATCTCTTTTGAGGGCTCAGGAATCATGTCCCACATTGTCTACAGTGGCTGAGGGTTGTGAGTTCAAAAATCAAGTTGGCAGTTCATTCATTTAAGAAATATTTATTAAATGAATATACTTTGCAAAATATTAATCTAGTCACTGAGGGGGTCTATGGAGATGAATTAGGTACCAAAGGCTACCTTATCTGATATAGTCTAATAGTACATGAACTGGGATTTTATTAATATAAGGAGCTACCTAGATGGGAATTCCCTCTACCAGTACAGTTAGTAGGTTAAGTCGAAGGCTGTTTAACCATAAGTTGCAGAGATTACCTGAGTGCCAGTTAGGTGGTGTAGTAGATAGTGACAAATCTGAAGTCAGGATGAATCTTCCTGAGTTCAAATCTGGCCTCGGACACTTTCTAGCTTTGGACCCTGGGCAAAACATTTTAACCCTATTTCTCAGTTTCTTCATATCAAATGAGCTGGAGATAAAAATGGCAAACCACTCCAATATTTTGGCCCAAAAAAACTCAAATGGAGTCGTAAAGAATCGGATCCAATTGAACAACAAAATTCTCCCACACTGTTCCATTCTTGCTTGTAAATAATACTTCTCTAGGCTCCTCACCTCTGTATCCCCAGCTGCCCAGCAGTGTTTGCACATAGTGGACAATTAATGATGGTGAATAGAGTTAAGGTAGATCTGAGTATTGAGAATTCTGGGAGTTGTACTTCCTTTCTGAGAGCTCAGGGGAATGCTAGTCACCCTGTGGCATGAGATCATCCCATTTTTGTATTTCTTTCATGGTGATGAACTTTTACAGCAGTTCTTTTCTGAACAGACTTTTCTGAAGAGTGGACTTATCAAAGGAGGATTAACAACATATTTTATTTTACCCAATGATGTCAGACTGTGGTTTGAAAAACAACAACAAAATCAATACCTTTTCTTTTCCTCTAATAGTCTGAGATTTCCCAGAAGAAGGAGGTATATGACAATCAGCTGCTTCTTTAGTAGGGTGACCTTTAAGAAAAAAGAGGAGGGGGGCGGAATGAGGAAAATGCCATGCCATAGCATTTGGAGCCCAGCATTAATCATCGAAAATTTAATGTATTTATTGAGTCCAGAAGCAAGCGGTAGCCTTTAACCACTCTATTTGCCTCTTTGCAGGGTGTAAAGGAGCACAAATGTGGCATCTGCGGGCGGGAATTCACCCTGCTGGCCAACATGAAGAGACATGTGTTGATTCATACCAATATTAGGGCCTACCAGTGCCATCTATGCTTCAAGAGTTTTGTGCAGAAGCAGACGCTGAAAGCCCATATGATCGTGCACTCGGATGTGAAGCCTTTTAAATGCAAGGTCAGGAGAACCTGGGGGAAGCAGAGGGGGAATGGAGGCTGAGAGCAGCTCCATCTGTGGGTGGAAGTAAAGGGTCTAGAACTAAATGGAAAAAGACCTTCTTCAGTTAGGTTTGGGATTCTAGAACAGGAATCAAGGAATTGTTTATGGCATTTGAGGACTGGGAGGGAACTTGGAGGTCTCTGCATCATGGTACAGATGTGGAAATGGAAATTGAGAAGTATTTAAGTGTCGCTCAAAATCACAAGCAAAATCATCAGCAGAGCTGGAACCATAATTCCCCTTTCAGGTGTGAGTGTGCAAGTCATAGCATTCCCACATGGCCTTCCCTGTGTGATGAGCACAGGGTAGTGCTGGGTCTGTGGTACAGGTTATTCTGGACACGTTGCTCAGTCACTTTGAGACAGTTTCCTCTTCTGTAACTGAGATCCATTTTGGAAGGGATGTTGCAAACCACAAAATAATTAGCAAGATTAAGAGCCTACTACTTCCATGTTCAGGCACTGGGTTAGGGATAGAAAGGCCAAAAATGAAGGCATCCCTTCCCTTGAGGAATGGATCTGTTTTCTTTCTCTCTCAGATGATTTCATGTATATAAGTTGCCTCTCATGAGAGAAGGTTAAACTCAAGTTTACATGTCTACACATACACACATGTGATAGATAAATAGATAACATATAGCATGTAACCATTTGTAAAATATGTGGTGTATATATGTATATGATTGTATGCTATGTAATACATTTATAATGAGGAAATTAATATAAAGCACTGAAAATATTAGTTATAATGATACTATTCTTTTTTCAACAGACCTCTAGATCATAGTGACTTGATCTAGATAAAGGGCTCATTGAACTTCTTAAGTGCACAGGATCAGAGGGAAAAGGAGAAAGTTATTGTCACAATGTGGGACTGGGAAGGATAAAGTGGGGTGTGATGCAAAACTTTTGGAGAATTAGAAAAACTGAGTTGCTCCTCTCTCACTCAGGACAAAAATGACAGCTGCATCAACCTCAGCACTAATGTTTAATGTTCTCTAACTATTCAGTCTTATACCTCTGTGCTCTACTTAGCCCTGCCTCCAGCATGGTAGTACCCGCTCATAATTACCTCCCACTGTCGTCCTCCCCCATCCACACTAATATCCATCCCTGGAGGACACTTCATCAAGGATTAGTTTCTTCACTTTGCTTTCTAAACTAGTGACTGAAACTCACTTATTAGTACCCCACAATATTCTAGGTCATTTGCTCATTTACCACAAATTAATATCTATTTGGTAGAACTTTAGTCTGTTTAAGGAACTATGCCCCTTGCAAGGGAGTTGAGGGCAAGGTGATACAATTTGCATTCATATATTCAACAAAAATTTATTAAGCCTATGATGGACAGAGCAAGTGACATGTTGAATATTGGCAGGAGGTAAAAAATTTAGTAAGGCACAGTGCCTGCCCTCATGGAATTCAGTGTAGTGACTGAATTACATACAGAATTGTAAATACCTCATATAACATAAGTTCAATTCAAAACTATAAAACCGAGTTCTATATAAGGTCTGAAGGGGAGGGTTATGACAGACAGAGGGGTCAGATCTTTACAGGCTTTAAAGCTGGGCTCCTCAAACTTTTTAAATAGGGGGCCAGTTCACTGTTCCTCAATGTTGGAGGGCTGGACTATAGTAAAAACAAACACTTTGTTTTGTGGGCCTTTAAATAAAGAAACTTCATAGCCTTGGATGAGGGAGATAAACATCCTCAGCTGCTGCATCTGATCTGTGGACCATAATTTGAGGACCCCTGCTAAAGGGGGAGTAGAAATTCAAAAGATAGAAGGATAGGAAAGGATAGCTTTGGACAGCATAAACTAATGTTCAGAGGAGGGAAAGTACATATGTGTTCAGAGAGCAGAGAGAAATTTAATTTGGCTAAAATGTGGACCAAATTTAACTGAAATAGATCCTTGTGGGCCATATTGATTTACAAAAGTTCAAATTAATATTACATTATATTTATTTTGTTAAATATTTCCCAATTATATATAATTATATAGCATATATAGGTATATATTACATATGTATGTATGCATATATAGGTATATATTATATATGTATGTATGCATATATAGGTATATATTATATATGTATTATAGTTCAGTAATTATATAGGTATCTATATGAATGTGTGTACACATATATGCATGCGACATATATAAATGTATATATAGAATTTATCATATATACACACACACACACACACACACACATATATATATATATATGTAAACATTTCCCAATTGTATATAATCTGGTTCTGGTCATACTAGGGAGTTTTGGGTAAAAAGTTTGATACCTCTTGTGTAGATTATGAAGAGTGAAATAATATTTGAAAAGTTTAGAAAGGTCCCTAATTATAGTGAAGTTTGAATTTATTTTAGAAACAATAGGGAGTCACCAAGGACTTTCAAGTATGAAAGAGACATAAGTCTAGGCATAAGGAAAAACATTCTAGTAGTAGCATTAAGGACCAATTGCAGGAGGGAAGAGATTGAAGGTAAAAATACCTCTTAGAAAATTATTGTGATCAGGTAATAATAGAAGGCCCATAGTGTGGTGACAGTGAGATGAATGGGATGGGGCTAGATATAGATTTTGTAGAGATGGAATTGATGGGTTAGCAAAGAGACAAAATGACCCCAAGATTGTGGACCTGGGAGATAACAACAAAATAGTGAAGTCAGAAAGAGGAACAATTTGTGGGGGATTTGAGTGAGGAATTTTAGCGGGGTTATTATTTTTGGACAAGTTGAAGTTTGAGTTGCTGTTGAAATATCTAAATCAGTGGAGATACAGATCTAAAGGTTTGAAAGGGAAGGCCAGTCTGTCAGTATTTATTCCTAGACATGGTAGCTGAGGCCATGAAAATGAATCAGATTGCTAAGGGATAATATTTAAAGAGAGAAGAATTTTAAGGAGAGAACCTTCAGGAACACTCTCATTACAGAGTCAGAAAGAAGATGATAAATTGGCACAGAAGACAGAAATTGTTAGAGATGATGATGTCTTTAAAATAAAAGGAGAACAGAGTATTGAATGGGAAGGAATGATTTATTGTGCCAAAAGCTGCAGAGAAGTCAGAGATGATGAAGAGGGAAAGGAGCTGTTTTATTTAGTCATTGTAGTTGTTCAGTCATTTTTCAATTATGTCTGGCTCTTAGTGAAAATCCCTTTTGGTATTTCCTTAGCAGAGATATTGGAATGCTTTGCCATTTCCTTCTCTGGCTCATTTTTCAGATGAGGAAATTGAGGCAAACAGTTGAGTGATTTGCCCAGGATCACACAGCTAGTAAATTTCTGTGGCCACATTTGAACTTGGGTCTTCCTGATCCCATATCTTTCACTCTAGCTGTCCTATTTAGTCACTAGGAGAGACTTTTGTCACTCATTAGTGACTTTTGAGAAAAAAAGATTTTGCCAGACTTATAAGGGCAGAAACCAGATTGCAAGGGGTTCAGGACTGAGTAGTGAGGAAGTAGAGGTACTAATAGAGAAAAGAAAAATCGCTAAAAAGGACAATAAAGCAAATGAAAGCCTCTTTAAGGATTGAGGGTATCTAAGGATGTTGTGGGGAAATAATAAATAATCAATAAGGGAGAATGACAGCAAGTTTTTTGGAG
The DNA here is from genome assembly GCF_902635505.1 of Sarcophilus harrisii. Classification (NCBI taxonomy): domain Eukaryota; kingdom Metazoa; phylum Chordata; class Mammalia; order Dasyuromorphia; family Dasyuridae; genus Sarcophilus; species Sarcophilus harrisii. Next base: position 169,539,764 of record NC_045426.1, read on the forward strand.
GAGGTAATGCATCCTAAAGACTTAGTTCTTTCCATTTACACTGAAGCTGAATTCTTAAGACTTCTGGGCTCTATTCAGCATGGAGCTCTTCTATGGGCAAATATGTGGGGGCCACTCAAAGCAAGAGCTTCACTTTTTCTATTTATTTCCCTATTTAACCACTATTGGTACATAGTAAATGCTTTATAAATATGCTTTTTCTTTTGGCTGCGGCAATTAGGGTTAAGTGACTTGCTCAGGGTCGCACAGCTAAGATGTTAAGTGTCTGAGACCAGATTTGAATTCAGATCCTCCTGACTTCAGGGCTGGTGCTCTATCCACTGCACCACCTAGCTGCCCCTCTAAATGCTTTTTTTTTTAAAGGAAGAGTCGTTAGAATCAATGACAAAAATGGAGAAATTAGCAGTAATGAATAGATTCCTAATTAAGGTGACAAAGCAGATATCTAAGAAGATCAAGGGAAGAGTTGTGAGTGCTTATATTAGTGTTCTCAGGGAAGTAATAACCTATATAATTTTCTTTAAATATGAAGCTTGGGTTAATGAATGGGTGGCGTAGAAAGGAAAATTTTAGAACAAAGTCTTGTGAGAATTGGAAAAGTGAGTCAACAAGGTTAGAAGAAAAGAATTAAGGAGTTGTGAGTTCCCAACTGAGATTGGGTAATATAAATTTGAAGTAAATGAATTCAGCTCAATTTCAGGATTTCATCAGTGTTCTGCTGACTTGATAAAGGGTCAAAAAAATCAGGTGGTAGGGGTTAGCAAGGCCTGAGAATTTGAAGGTGGGACACCACAAAAGAAAAGGGATTTTGAGGTGATATAATAATCAACAATTATTAAGCATGTACTATGTGCATAAAAATTTCTAGCCAAGGGATATATAAACAAAAACATTTCCAGTCTTCAAGGAGGCTCTATTCTTTTGGAGGATACAATGTAAAAATATACAAATAAACCAGTTTGAGGAGGAATTCAATACTAGGATCTACTGGGAAGAAGAAAAACTTCATGAAGAAGCACAAAAGAAGTGACCATTACTACTTTCTACTAAGTGTAAATGCAAGGAATATTTTTCTTATTGACAAACACGGCCATATTGAAGCAACTCATTGAAGAAACTACAAAGGAGTTTTTCAGTCCTCCATCCATGGTACTGGACAGCAAGAATATCTTAATTTTTAGTCAAAACTTCTTACTCTCTTGGAGAAAAAGAATAAAAAAACAGAGCAGGATAGAGAGACTAGAATACAGATAAGCACATTTATAGAATTATTCACAAAATTAATGAGCATTTTAAAAGGTGAACTGCTAAGACCTAGAAAATTCTGAGGAAGGTTCCAGACTATTCAGCGAAAGGCAAAACATTAATAGATATCAGGGTTATCAATAATTACATGAGCAAATGGAACTAATTTCATTGTTCTGTTAAAAATCAGATTTCAGAGCAACCTCCAGGACTGCCATGCCTAAGTAACCCAGTGCCCTTTACACTGATATTATAGAAAAATAGCAGACTTAGAAATCTAGTTGATCCAGTCTCTTAATTCCATGAGAAGACACAACTAAGCTGAGCAATGAAAGAAGCATAGATGAGGAGGGAGTGCATCTTCATCATGGATAACCTATGCAAAGGCAAGAGATGGAAGGCCAAGTTTGGAGAGGAGCAAATAGGTGAATTTGACTAGAAGATAGATCATGAAGGGGAAGGAAGGCTGGAATCAGATTGTGAAAAGCTTTAAATGTCAAGCTGAAAAGTTTGTAGATTATCATAGAGGCCATTAGAAGGCTACTGAATAGTAAGAGCAGGACAGATAGAAAAAGGTTTTTGCAGAATGTAGAATTTCAAAAAAGTCCCAAGTCTTGGTGGTAGTAGAGATGGTGAAATTCTAAAAGAAAGTGAGATAAAGTGGGCAAGTCATTTTATAATTGAAATGTAGTGGAAAAGGAATTCTTTGAAGAGATGAAGATCTGAAGTGCTCTTTTTAGTATACTATATTTTTTTCTTCTCTGGAAGGAAGACATACAGACTGTTCAATATTGGCATATGAGTATTCCCAGTATAAGTAGAATAATTTAGGGATCTAGTCAGTTATAACTGTTATAACTAAGCCCCTACTATGTGCCAGACACTGTGCTAAATGCTGGAGATAAAAATATGAAGAAAAAAAGTCTCTACCCTCAAGGAGTTTGTATTCTAAAAGGGGAAGACAGTATATAAAAGGATGGGGGCTGAGCAAGACCCCAATAAAGGTGCATATGAAGAAGCCAGAAGTTCCAAAGTAAGGCAGCCAGATGAGAAATGGGGAAATGATGGAGCTCAGCTTCTTCCTTAAAAGGAGGCTTTGTAACTCATGGCCCTACAACCAATCAGAGGGGCAGACAGGTGAAGTATCAAGACTAATGGAATCTTGCAGGATGATGAGATTTCCCCGATTATGAGCTTTCTGAGGCATAGTGAGGAAATCAGAATTTACAATCATTTATTTGGTTTTAATTATCTAGCAGCATAGTGATTATACTTATCATTAAATGTTACCAATTAACTTCAATATAGGTTTTATTTACTGATATCATGAAACCCCAGTCAGACATCTAGTCGTCTTAATTCTGTGTGTGGTTGCCTTTTCAGCTTTAAAACAAAACAAAACTAGAGGGAATAGTGACCAAGCCTGAGGGGCTTATTTCAAAGAATTCTCCTTATAATCACTGTCAGGAAAAGGAAGAGGAGGAAGTGAATGTGGAGAAAAGGAAGAAGACAATAGCAACATTTAATTTGTTTTCCAGGGATACTTTTCTTGGAGGATTGAAATATTCTTTTTGAAGATGGAAAATTTTCTCTGTTAATATTTTACTAGTAGATGGCATATCATTTGCATTATCACCAAACTACGTTGTAAAAGCATGGCTTGTAGATACCTAGGTGGCCCGGAGTCAGGAAGTCTTAGTTCAGTTCATATTCAGCTTTAGACACATACTAGTGGTATGACCTGGGTAAGTTATTTAACCTTGTTTATCTTAGTTTCCTCATCTGTAAAATGAGCTGGTATAGGAAATGGCAAATCACTCCCATATCTTTGCCAAGAAAACTCCTAATAGGTTCACAGAATCCAGCACAACCGAAATATTTGCACAACCAGCAACAAGGGAAGCTTGTGCACAGATTTAGAGAACACTTACCAAGACATCTCTTTTCCTGCACTAATCATTCCTGAAATGTTAGGAGAAATGGGTCTCATGTGTGTAAGGGATTTGGGGGTACAGGAGAAAGCATTAGTTTATTGCATCTGCTATCTGTGGCATTCTTTGTGTGTTCCTAGTGATCTGAAAATCCTTTGACAAGTGTAATCCATTAGAATTTAATCATTCCTTTTCACATTTGATGGTCAGTGAGATTTGGGTGTTAGAAATCCTAGCCCTGCCAAATAAGTATATCACTTTGGGCAAGTATTTTGACTTCAAATACACCTAAATTTTTTTATTAATAAAATAGGATTCAATTCAACAAGCATTTATTAAGCATCTTCTCTGTTCCCTAATGTTATGGTAGGTCCTGGGATTATAAGACAAAAAGAACTTTTGCATTCCTACCTTATGCTGTCATAAGAATTTTATCTGTATGTGTAAAAGCACTTTTTTTTTTGGTAAAACTTAAACAGTGTTTTATTACAATATACTTTACTGAACCATTTCCCCTAGGCTGCCAATAAATAGCCAAGTCCTTCCCTCTTGACAGGGCTTGCTATATCTTACAAGAGAAATTCTTCTCCAACACAAATGCCCCCTTTAAGCTGAACCACCTGGCAGTGATGAAACAACACCTGGATTCTCTATTCCTCTTCTTTCTCCTTCTCCACTTTGTTTCACATCAGAGCCTAAACCTGGTTTGCTCTTGGGCTTTAATGTAAATGATAAGTTCCTAATAATGATTCTATCTACAACTAACCATGAAGTGGATGGATTTCACTGAACGACCCACAGGAGAGCACTCCTCAAAAGTTGTAATTCATTAAGAATAATGCACCTGCCTGCCTACTTGGCTGTTCACCTTATTCCTCCCCAGACCAAGAGATGAGGTGAAGCCAGGTAGAAAGGGCTTCTAGGACTGGCAGGAAATTCCAGTCTAATGAATCATAGGGAATCCAGAGAAAAGTGCAGAAGAGACCTATGGTGGGTGTGGAGCAATACTGTCATCCAAGAGGACCATGGTGGAAGCCAAAAGGAACTCCTGGGATGTGCATTAATGTGGGACATCAATATTTTGTCAGTGGGGAGTGGATTTAAGAATCTTTGGGGGGTTTTTTTGTACATATTTCATTTCCCCCAACTATATGTAAAGATAATTTTCAACATTCATTTTTGTACAATTTTGAATTCCAAATATTTCTCATTCCTTCCCTCTCTCCAAGATAGAAAGCAATCTGATATATTATATGTGTACAATCATGTTAAAGACATTTCTATATTATTCATGTTGGGAAAGAAGAATCTTTAAAAAAGGGAAAAACCTTGAGAAAAAAAAAAACAAAGTGAAAATAGTATGATTTGATCTGCATTCAGACTCCATAGTTTTTCTCTGGATGTGGATTGCATTTTCCCATCTCCAGTTTCTTAGAATTGTCTTAGATCATGTTGTTGCTGAGAAGAACTAAGGTTATCATAGTTGATCATTCCACAATGTTGCTGTTATTATATACAATGTTCTCCTGGTTCTGCTTACTTCACTCAGCATCAGTTCATGTAAGTGTATTCATTTTTTTTAAAAAAACTTACCTGTTCATTATTTTCTGTTGCACAATAGTGTTCCATTACATTCATATACCACAGCTTGGTCAGCCATTTCCCAATTAATTATTGGGTGTCCCTTCAATGTCTAATTCTTTGCTACCACAAAAAGAGCTACTATAAATATTTTTGTACATATGACTTTCCCCTTTTTTTATGATGTCTTTGGGATACAGACTGAGTAGTGATATTGCTGGATCAAAAAGTATTTAGTTTTACAGTCCTTTAGGTTCCAATAATTCCAAATTGCTCTCCAGAATGGTTGGATCAGTTTACAACTCCACCAAAAATGTATTAGTGTCATGATTTTCCACATCTCCTCTAACAATTATCATTTTTATTTTCTCTTATATTAACCAATCTGAGAGGTGTGAAGTGGTATCTAGAGTTCTTCTAATTTGCATTTCTCTAACCAATAGTGATTTACAGCATTTTTTCATAAGACTATAGGTAACTTTAATTTCTTTATCTGAAAACTGCCTGTTTTTATCCTTTGATCAATTGGGGAATAGCTTGGATTCTTATAAATTCGAGTCAGTTTCTCAATATATTTTTAAAATGAGGCTTTTATCAGAAACACTGGCTGTAAAAATTCTTTTAATCTCAGTTGCATTGGCTTTGTGCAAAAGCTTTTTAATTTAATGTAATTGCAATTATCCATTTTGCATTTCATATGTTCTTTCTCTTATTTGGTCATAAATTTCCCATTTCTATAGATCTTATAGGTAAATTATTCTTTGCTTTTTAAATTTGCTTATCATGTTACCCTTTATGTCAATTGACATAAATGTCATTTGACTTGACTTATGTCAAGTACTCATTTCTACCTTATCTTGCTATGGGGTATGAGATGTTAATCTATGCCTAGTTTCTGCTGTACTGTTTTCCAGTTTTCCCAGCATGGACTTAAAAAAGTCTTGAAGCAAAACAGATCTCAAAGAGTACAACATTCCTTGCTTAGAACACAATAGCTGTATGACTCTGGGCAAGTCATTTAATCTTATTTGAGACCTGGTTTCTTCTTTAGTAAAATATTTATAATCATGCATTAGTCTATTTCCAAAGATGATTAGGGAAAAAGAAAAAGAACCTATATATTATAAAATGCTTATAGTATCTCTCTTTATTGTGGCAAAGAACTGGAAATTGCAGAGATGCCTATCAATTAGGGAATGGCTGAACAAGTTGTAGTAAATGATTATAATGGAATCATTTATAAGAAATGATGAGCCTGATTCTAGAAAAAATGTGGAAAGACATACAAAATACTGAAGAGTAAAATGAGCAGAATTGAAAGAACATTGTATTTAGTAAGAGGAATATTGTTTTAAGACTGACTTTGAGCAACTAAATATGCAAATTAACTATAAAGGACATGAAGAAAGATACTTTCTGCATCCAGAGAAAAAGAAAAGTGGGAGGAAATTTACATGATAACTTATATTTTACAGGAATCGCAAACTATACATAATAGATTTGCAGTTTCATCTGCAATTTTCCTAATATTGTTATGGAAATGTTTTTATTTCATAAATTTAATTTTTTTAAAAATCGCATTTGTAGGGGCAGCTAGGTGGTGCAGTGGATAGAGCACCAGCCCTGAAGTCAGGAGGACCTGAGTTCAAATCTGGCTTCAGACACTTAATACTTCCTAGCCTCAGGGGAAAAAAATTACATTTGTGCTACCTACCTCACAGGATTCTTGTGAGACAAGGACTTTGTTAACCTTGAAGCATTAGATAAATGGGTTTTAAAGCCTTTCACCATCAAATGCTTCCTTGTATCTTCACCTTGTGACAGTCTTTCTGCCTTTTAATGTATATCGCAACAGAAAGAAACCTAGATTTAGAATCAGAAACCTGGATTTGAATCTGGTAATAACGTGATTTTTAGCAAGTTAACCTCTTTGGGACTCAGTTTTCTTATCTTTAATAGAAGGAGCTAGGGATCAATTCTTGGTTTCTTCTAGTTCTAGATTTATGGTCCTATGAGTTCTGAGCCTCAGTTTCTCTGTCTTGTAAGTGAGGGCTGAGGGGGTTAATGACCTAAGTTCCTTTCCACTCTAAATTATGATTTTCTGAGCCTCTTCTATTTTGTACTGACCTCAGTGGAAACAGCTGTTCAGGACACACAGTGCAGCTCACTCACTGTGGGATCCAGCATTAACAATAGAATGGAAAATTATTGAAGGGGATAGTTTCAATGAGATAGCTGTTGTTTTTTATTTCTGAAAAAAGATTATTGCCCCTTTGGGTTCCTTTGCCATTGGCTCTACTTCTCTGGTCCTTATTAGTTGGAGTCACTTGGAGCTAAGCCAGGGACAAGAGTCTGTCGTCTTGAGCCGTGTTTCAGGAATATGCTTCCCAGATTCTGCGTAAGCATGCTGGGATTGATTTGGATGCTATCTTCGGAGCTGTTTCATTCCATAATAGCAAAGAACCAGCTGCTGTCTTTGGGAAACCTGTCCAGGAAAAGCAGCCATCCAGAATTTCCGGGACAAAGTCTCCTTTGAGATGGGTGAAACCAGAAGGGAGATGTTTAAGTCATGAATCATCAAGTCATCTGCAACCTCTACAGAGAGTGTATGAGTGGATCTGCGCATGGGGGCTCGGCACCAGGTCCAGCTGCTCAGTGAGCTTTAGGGTTGGGGTTAGTTTCTTGTAATGGGTAGCAGTGAGTGGTCAGGACTTTTGATGTCCTGGCAGGGGATTATTCAAGGAGAAAATAGCCAGGAGACTTTCTGAAGGTCTCATTCCAGGCAGTGACCCTGTCCCCTAAGGAGACTTGAGACGGTCAAGGATTTGGGCTGGTAGTCAGGGGGTTAAGGCAATGACCAGATAGCAGCCTTTTGGCACCAAATTACTCCTCAACAGAAGGAAGGATATAGCTGTATGAACTGCCTGCTTAACAATGGCTCGCATGTCCCCAGGGACCCGCCTGCAAATAGATTTCATCTTGCTTTCTCTGTACTTTTCAAAGCTTCCTGTTTTCTCACGGTCCTTTTGGACAGTTTACAGTCTCTCTCTCTCCCTCCCTCCCTCCCTCTCCCTTTGAGGAAAGGAACACCCTTCTTAATAAAAAGGAGGAGGGGGGGAGAAGAATGCAAGGGAAGGTCAGCTCAGCAGGGGCCTTTCTCCAGCTCTGCAGGCCTCTGCAGCTCCCTTTGACCTTTTCCCTCAGAGAAGGGAAACACGGAGCTTCCATGTGTATCCAGTCCCAAGGAAGGTTAAGGACTATCTGGCAGGCAGTCCATCGTGGACCTTCAGTTTTCCTTCTGTCCCTGAAATTCCAGCCTTCCCATTTTAATAATAACAATAACAACAATATAATGTTGTAATAGCTAGCATTTATATAGCTCTTTAAAGTTTGCAAGGCACTTTACAAAAACTAAAAAAAAAATGATTCCTATTTTACAGATACCCAGGGTCACATAGCTAGGAAGGATTTGATTTCTGGTCTTCCTAATTCCAAATCCTGTGTTTGTGTCCAAATCCACTGGGTTACCTAGCTGCCTACATATTTTCTATAGTGGTATATACCCTGCTCCGTATCTTGTCCCTCAAGGAAATAGCTTTCTTTGGAGTTTTATAAGTGGGGATGTGTCACCCAGATAATTTGAGGTATTACATCATTAGGAGAAAGGAGTGGAGAAAGAAGGGAATGAGGTAGGGGAGGGGAAGAGGAAGGTTCAGAAGGCTCACAAGAAGTCTACGTCTTTTGTAGGAATGAAGCCATGGGGAGACATGGTCAGCATCATGGTGTTCTAGAAATGTGGAGGGAGAAGAAAGTATATAGCATAGATATGAGGAAGATCTTGAGAAGGGTTTTAAGAAACTAATAAGGATAATAATAAAATAATCTATAATATTTAATAATAAAACAATAATTTACAAAACTTATTGGTAAGAATCTTGTGATCCAATTAGTACAGATTTTTAATACCCAGTTTAATGATGAAGAGATCAAAGCTCATAGAAGAACTTACAGTCATATAGCTATTGTTTGGGGACCAGGATGCATTGCCAAGGAAAGATACAGAGTCTTCTTTGGAGAGGGAAGCACTGTGGCTCCCTTAGAAGTCCAGGACATCACCCCAGTTTCCACCACTTCCCTGGGTCAGCCTCAGGCACACTCACGCTTCTAGTTTGCACCTAACTAATATCCTGGCAGGCTTTCTCTGTGAGGAATGCTTATACAGATTGTGAGTAATGAGGAGGTGAACCAAATTTGGCACTCATTCAAAGGATATTTTCCCTAATCTGGAAGAAGAGATAAGGATCCTTGCAGATTAAAAATCCTTGTAGAAGATTTTAATCAAAATGGAAGTGCTCTGAGGACAAGGAATGTTTGACTTTTTTCCTCTTTGCCTGGCGTATAGGAAACACTTAATCAATGCTTCAGCAATTTTCCTTTCATAGGATCTTGGATTTTGAGCTGGAAAGGATTGTTGTTGGTTAATAATGTCCAACCTTCTGTGACTGTTGGAGGTTTTCTTGGCAAAGATACTAGACCGGTTTGCCATTTCCTTCTCCAACTCATTTTACAGACGAGGAAACTGAGGCAAACAGAATTAAGTGACATGGCCAGAGTCACACAGTGTCTGAGGCCAGATTTGAACTTATGAAGATAAGTCTTCTTGACTTTGGGCTCAGTACCACCTAGCTTCCCAGAAGGGACCTTAGAGGACATCTTATCCAAACCCCTTATTTTTCAGATTAGAAATTGAACTCCACTATTGGATAGGTATTTAAGTATCAGAGCTAGAATCGGAACCCCAGTCTCTTGACTCCAAACCCAACATTCTTCCTGCTATAGCATGCTTGTTGATTGATGCAAAAGGCAGGACTAATATCTATAAGGAATAAGGGATCCCACCTTTTGTCACCTGCAGGAAAATTATATGTTCTCCCTTCTTCCAGCTCCAGCACAGAGCCTTCCCTGGTCAGTATTTGCTGACTTGAATATTTGAATTGAAGTCTATAATCTTTAGACCACCATCCTTTTCTGCCCATCTTTGAAATTGCATTGAAATCTTCCTGTTTATCCTTTATTCTCGAAAAGGACCATGACATCAAGGAGATCATCATAACATGCAAGTGAATTGGACTTAAATAAACGAGGGCTGTGTAAAGTCTCACTTTTTCCTCAGAGCCATCTGGGTCCAGTGGCAAGATAAGAGATCAGGACAAATGGAGATGGCTCTGGATGCAGTGGGAGACCTTGGCCTTTTTAAGCTAAGGTATTTATACATACATATATACACATACTTAGACATACATACATATATTGTCACACATTATGTATACATAAATAAGTATATATGTATTTATATATATGTATACATATACATGCTTTATATATATAAATATAATATAGATTCATATATATATACACATATGTATACGCACTCAAAAATACTTTTATCTAGTATATATATAAATCTATATGTATATATATGATATATAGATATATGCCTATGCATGTATCTGTATATATGTACACATATTCACATATCTTTCCAATTCCAATTCTACCTCTGACTTTAGCCTTAATCCTAAATGTGCCTCCATCTGTCTGTCTTTCCCTCTCATATAGATATATATTCATGTATATATGTATATTATTCATACATATATCTACGACTCCAACTCCACCTCTAACTCTAACCCTAATCCTAAATGCACCTGTGTCTCTCTATCTCTCCCTCTTTCTCATATATATAAAATGTATACATATATGTGACTCCAACTCTAACCCTGATCCTAAATGTGCCTCTCTGTTTCTGTCTCTGTGTCTCTCTCTCTCACACACATAACACACATATACAATGTACACATACATGTGAGTCCACTTTCAGCTCTAACCCTAATCCTAAATGTGCCTCTGTCTATCTCTCCCTCATGGAGACACATATGCAGGTATATGTGCACATACATGTGCGCCCCACACAGGAACACTTGCCTTTATATTAACTCTGAGCCAGTCAGGCTCAAACATTGACCAAGTGGCCTTGGGCAGTGACCTTGCACAGCCTCCTGTACAGTGCTAACCCTGTGGCTCATTCCCTCTGATCACAATGCCTCAGAGCTCTGCAGGACTGTTTATTATAATAACAGCCTGATTATCCATCTCCATTCAAAGGAGTCAGCTGGGAGTAACAGAGAAACTGAGGCTGGAAGCAGCCTGGGAGCCAAGGCCAGGGTGCAGGTGGCTTGGCCACATAGGGAGGGAACATGCCAATCTCCTTCCTCCGTCAGGCAGCCTGGTCGCAGCCCTGACTCCCGCCCTGCTTTGAGACTCTCATCATTCTCGGGCTAGAGATGACTTGGTGATTCGTGGCCAGCCCCCTCTGATTCTCACTCCCCCTAAGGAAGGCTCCCCACGTGACTGGTTCCCCTAGTTGGATAGACCTTCCCTGGTGCTCCTTCCACACTCATCTGCTATTATTCTCCTTCCAGCTCACCTCCCAACGCCCGCTCTTTCTCATTTTCTTCTGCCTCCTCTTCACTAATGGCTAGTCAGAATCCTGGTTCCTCACTGTGACAGACATCTTTCCCCTGCAGACATCAAGTACCTTCAAACCCATCGTTCTTGTGGACATTAGGTTTGAACATGACAGGCAGAGGAACCAAGTCCTTCTGTGAAAAGATCAAAGGGTTTTGGGGAAGGGTCAGAGGTGACTCCACAGATAGAGGGGGATGCTATTTAAGCACAGCAAGGACACAGCTACTTAGATGTTTACATTTCCACAGAAGGGATTTACTTTATAGACTTTATAGAGGTTTATTTTCTGAAACTCTTTTTTTAGTGGGGGATAAGAATCAATCACATAAGCATTTTTCATATTTATAAATAATTAGTCAATTTCTAGGTACTATGTTTAAAAAAACAAAGATGAAAGCATCCCTGCCTTAAAGAACTTACCTTCTATGAGGGGAAACAATGCAACAGCTATAAGTCCATATAAAATATATAACTATCATATAAATATATATGAATTTATAAAATGCAATAATTATAAATTCATATAAATATATAATTATTACATATAAATTTACATATAATGGTATAATCTAATCATAAATATAATAAAAATACGATCATAATAATTGTACATTTTATGAATTTTTAATTGTTGCATATTTTCTATTAATTTATATAATTCATATTTTATGTGAATTTATAGTTGTTGCATTTTAATATATCATATAAAACAATATATATTATAAATGAACCATATAAAACAATATGATTTATATATTTTTATATAAATATTATAATATATTTTGTTTTATATATTACACTAATAATTAAAATGGTACAATATAATAATATAATTAAAATTTTATAATTATAATTTCTGATGGGGAGGCACTAGAAGGGAAGGAGCAGAGGGGGAAAGGCCTCATGTAGGAGGAGATTTTTGAAGGAAGCTTAGGATTCTAAGAGGTGAGAGCTCAAGCAGGGAGTGCCTTCCAGGTATGGTGGATCAACCTTTGCAAAAGCAAACAGGAAGATGGAATGCTGTGTAAGAAGAACAGCATAAAGACCAGTTTGGGACCAAAGAGCATGTGAAAGGGAATGATATATAATATTCCTTGCTAGGCAGGCTGGAGACAAATTGTAAGAGGCTTTTAATACCAAAGGGGAGAGTTGTTTGGTGTTTTTTGTTTTTTTTTAATAGGGAGGCCCAGGAGATATCTGTGTAAGGGAAAGCCATGATCAGATCTGTATTGTAGTAAAATCACTTTGGCAGCTAGATAGAGAATGAATTGGAGAGGGGAGAGCCCAGGTGTAGCAATCATTTAGGAAGCTAAAGTCCAGAGGAAAATTAAAGAAATGTCTGAATCTGGATAGTGGTTGTGAGGAGAAATACAAAGAAAAAAATTCTATGTTATTGTTCCATAAGAAATGATGAGCAGCAGGTGGATTTCAGAAAAACCTGGAAAGACTTGTATGAACTGATTAAGTTAGCAGAACCAGGAGAGTACTATACATAGTAACAATAGAGTTATACAACAGTAACAGTAGAATTTTGTCCAACTATTAGGATCACCTATGATAGATTTAGCTCTTAGCAATACAGTGATCCAAGATAATCCCAACAGATTTGGAATGGAAAATGCCATCCTCATCCAAAGAGGAGAGAATTATGGAGACTGAATGCAGATTGAAGCATAGTTTTTACCTTTTTTTGTTGGTTGGTTGGTTTTTGTGTGTGTGTGTTCCAATTTTGTCCTGATTTTTCTTTCACAACATGACTAATATATAAATATGTTTAAAATGATTGTACATGTATAACCTATATCAGATTGCTTGCTATTTGGGACAGGAGGTAAATAAAAAAGGGAGAAAAAATTGGCACTCAGTCTTACAAGAGTGAATATTGAAAACTACCTTTACATATAATTAGAAAAAAATACCATTGAAATTTTTTTTAAAAAAAGAAAATTCTAGATATATAAGGATGCAGATATCAAAAATCCCTTTGATTTGAGAGTCTGGATTGCCTTTAAAGGGCAACATTTTTGATGGGCTTAAGACTCTAGCCAAAAACTGGGAGAGGTCTCATTTCTAAAAGACAGCTAGGTGTGCTGGCCAAAAGGAAGTTTATCTAGGCTCTGGCCCTTGCCTAGCAGAGTCTGGACAACCCTCTGGTCAGAGATCTCATGCAGGACTTTCATTCTTAGGTAGAAGTGAGCCTAAATGTTTTCTGAGATGCTTATCCATCAGCAAAGGTTTCTTATGCACAATTGTGTTTAATCAATCAGCAAATATAGAGCACCTACTGTTTGCCTGATACTATTGTAGGGTGGAAACAATGACTCTGAGACTGGAGAACCTGAGTTTGAATTCTGGCTCTGAGGTTTGCTTGTACAAATTAGGACAAATCACTTGTCTTTGTCTCGGTTCCCACATCATAGAATGAAAGGGTTAGACTAAAGGTCCTCTGAAGTTCCTTCTAACTCTATCTTGAGATGCCATAATAGCTCTAGGGCTGTTTGTTGGATCATTTCAGACTCTCAGGAACCCCATTTGGGTTTTTTTTGGCAAAGATACCAGAATGGTTTATAATTTCCTTCTCCAGCTCATTTTACAGAAGAGGAAACTGAGGAAAACAGGGTTAAATGACTTGTGCAGGGTCACACCCTTAGTGTTTGAGGACATATTTGAATTCAGGTCCTACTGATTCCAAGGTTGGTGTTCTATCCAGTGCACCCATCAAGCTGTCCCCTGTACAATTCTTTGTCCTGATGAAAGGTACCCTGTAGTTATTCAACATTTCTCTATCTTTTGCTATGAGGAAGCAAGGAAGAAAAATATGAGAGCTCCTGAGCTCGAGGTACATATGGTTTAATGAGAATGGTAGATTCAGAGTTTCATTAAGTGTGGTGTGATTTGTATGAAATTTATGTTTGTGATTGTAGGTTCATGAATCTCCAATAAAGTGCACTGATTGATTCCATACTGCAAAGAATAAATATAGCACAATGTCATAAAGAATACATTTTAAAAATTTTGAGAACCACACTTGGGATGGTGGATGGAGAATGAGCCCAGTGGAAAGACTGGGGTCAGCAAAAATCAGTCTGCTACAGATTTTGGAAGTGTGCAGACCTTTCCCACTATACAAACCTATAGCTCTTAAGAATTCAGATGTACTTTATTCTTTTTCCCAAAATTATATGGCCATCTCAAAAGAGCTAACTATATTCTATTTTTTGCAAAGCAATTGAGGTTAAGTGACTTACCCAGGATCACACAACAGTAAGTGTTAAGAATCTGAGGCCATATTTGAACTTATCTCCTGACTTCAGGGTCAGTGCTCTATCCATAGTACCATCTAGCTGCCCCCTCCCCCCCACTATACTCTTTTGAATTTTTTCCTTAGCAATCCAGGTAGAAAAGGATCTGCACTAATTGCACTGAGCTCTATGTTCTAAGCAGCAATTTCATCCCTTTTATTCCAAGTCATTTGCACATGGATTTTAGGTACACTGAAAAAACTAGAAGCTCCCAGAGAGTTACAAAATCTGCCCATCAACAGACCCCAAATTGGGCCTGAATCTTCTGTTATTACAATACTTAGCATAGCCCTGCAGAAGAGCCTAAGTGATTGAGTGAACATAAATATGGCTATTTCATCTCCTATCATAAAAGGAGGGAGGGAAAGAGTCCTGCTGGGGGAAAAAATTAAGATACAAGATGAAATTTTAAAATGTCTATCATTCTACGAGCACCAACAGAATAACATTTTTGTTTGATTTTTTTTCAGTATTTCACAAGTTCTAGAAGAATTTTTGGTTGATACATTGGCATTTAGCTAATTTAACCATGATTTACTTAAAGTAATATTTCTAATAAATAGAAAAAAAATGTTAAAGGAAGAAAAGGCCTGTTGCTTGATTAAGGCTAGTCTCCTGGTAGTTTGATACTGGAACAAAATGAGAAATTGGTAAGTCATTCAACAATCAACAAAATAAGACATACTTAATCATAGCAAGGGAAAGCTATCCAACATGAATATGCATCAAGGAAACATGTACTGAGTTGTCTGTGATTATCTGCTAGCTAAGCATCAGAGACACTGAAGTTCCTGGTAGTGGTTTTTATTCAGACGATTCAAGAAACAAAGTCAATAGCCAGAATCTTTAGTCTAATGAAGTCTTGAAGATGTCAATAGTTTCTTAAGGAAAAACAAAATAAAACAAAACCTAGCCTAATTTGCATGGGATTGAGAAGTTAGTAACTTACCATAAGGTCTATTGAACATTTAATTCTAGCTATTTATAAGCATTCTAAATTTCCTTGGTTGGTATAGTACATGTTTTATATAGTCAGTTATTACATAAACACTATATATGTGTTTTGCTCTTTAATTTTAACATTATTCACTATATGCTCTTCCAGGTGTTCATAACCCATAGTTTTTGTTCTAATCCTAGAGTTGAACATTAGAATTATTTCATTTTTTTATGATTACAGATAATATCACAATGAACATTTTAATGTAAATTTATGTAAACATAAATTATATAAATTGTCTTCAAGTTTATTCATCAAAGTAGAATTATTGTGTTCAAGAATGGGCAATTATATGGCTTATATTACGGCATATATTATTGCTTATATCTCCAGACAACACATGCTTCCAACACCAGACTATATGACTTGTACAGGGTCATATGGCCATTATGTGTTAGGAGTAAAACTTAACTAGGATCTTCCTGATTCCAAGCTTGACTCTATCCATTCTGCACATTTCTCCTTACACCAATGAAATCACAAGTCTAGGAAAAATTAAGTTTGTCTAAGTTTGTCTTAAGGCCTTTTTTCTCTCATTGCTAGTGAGGTCGTGCATTTTTCCATGTGATAAATTACTATGGATTATTTCCTTGTGTATAAAATCTTCATTTCCTTCAACGATATAACAAATGTCCTCTGGGGACTGATCTCATATATTTGCATCAGATCTTTTATGTGTTTTGGGTAGTGAGTTTTTATCAGTTATATTTGCCACATTTTTTCTTTTTAATATTAGTTTTATTGCATTTCATTGTGTAGAACAGTTTTTAAAAATTATAATATAAATTAACTCATCTATCTTGTCTTTGATATTATTCTCTTATTTCTTCATAGTTATGAATTTATCTCTTCTTCCCAATGCAGACATGCTATTTGTTTTTTAAAATGTGTATTTTTTTAAAATGTCTACCTCTTTGATCTATCTGTAATCAGTTATAATTTATGCTGTGAACTATGCATCCAGGTTAATGTGTTTCTGTACTAAAGCTAAGCAGCCAAATTTCATATACTAACAGAAAAATAAGAAACCACAACTGGAAGGTCTAAACATCACAAAGAGTACTAAAGCTCTTCTTTTATCAAGGAGAAAATGGGTGTGCTAAGAGTTTCAGGTTTGGTTGTTCAGTTATTTTTCAGTCATATCTTATTCTTCATGACCCCATTTGTGGTTTCGTTGGCAAAAATACTGATGGGGTTTACCATTTCCTTCTCCAGCTCATTTTACAGATGAGGAAACTGAGACACACATGATTAAGTGACTTGCTGAAAGCCGCAGTATAGCTAAATGTTTTCTATTCATGAAAATGGTATTAGAGATTTTAAGCAATCCCATTTGGACTGTACAGGAATCGCCTTTCTGCCTGTCATCTGTCTTTCTCCCCCACACACTCATTTGAACTCAGTTTTCATAACAAAATCCATGAAAAAGCTAATACTTGAAAAATACATGGAATAGAGTGTGAAGTGGTGGTGGTTGCAAGAGTATCTACCTGCAAAATACATTGTATTTTTTTTCCTTCCTTCTATACTGGTGTATCTGAAATTTGATCATTTTCTTATAAATGGCATATATGCCTGTTTGAAAACATGCCCATAGCTCCACCCAATTTGTAGGAAAATTTGTGGTCATTTAAAAACTTAGATTTCTAACTCAGATAACAGAAAATCAGAATATACTTCTCCCAAAATCTTTGTAATCTTTCTCAGCTCCTCCAGCTCATCAAAATCATGTACTTAGAGAATGACTGTCTCACAAATACACTGTATTTACTGTTTCTATGCCCCCCCCCCCCACACACACACACAGTTAACTTCAGGTTTGGATCACGAATCTACCCTTTTCTTAAGTGTATTGACATTTCAGTGCTTGTCACAGTAAAAATCAATCAGAATCTGAATTAAAACCTCAGAGCTCTAAGGTATCTCAAAAGCCATTGAGTATAACTCATACCTCAATAGCTTTCTACAGTGATCCAGCCCCTAACTGATGAGCTCTACTACTGGGGAGCTCAATTCCCTCTGAGGCAGCTGCTTCTGCTTTTGGTAGTTTCCCTCGTTGTGGTTTTTCTTATTGAACTGAAATGAGCCTTTCTGCATTTCTTCCCTTCTACTAATTACTCCGAATTCTTTGGGAAGGACAAATATGATAATATTACTACTAATAAGAAAAAAAAAGATGACAATGATGAAGAAACTGAGGCAGGTAGTGGTTTAAGGATTTACCCAGGGATCATACAGCTAATAAGTATCTTCTGCTGGACTGAATGCTCTGTTCACTATACTACCAAGGTGCAGGTAAAAAATATAATGAGGGGCAGCTAGGTGGCTTGGATTAGAGAATTATGAAGACTAATCTTTGAGTTCATATCTAGCCTCAGACATTAGGTGTGTGACCCTATTAATCCCATTTCCCTCAATTTCTTCTTCTGTAAAATGGGAAAAGGAAATGGCAAGCTACTCCTGTATTGTTGCCAAAAGATGTTCAGCCAGACCAAAAACGATTGAACAAAAACAACAAAAAACAATCTCTCTTCCACACGACACCTATCATTTCCTCCCTATCCTCCTACAAATCTTCTCCAGGCCAAATCTCTCCATCTCCCTGACTTTAAGGTCAGAATTTCTTAATACCCTGAGTCTGTGGTTAGATCTCAGGGTAGAGTCCAGGTTAGAGAATATATTTGGATGGTGAAAAAATTTGATTAGCCTTTAGCTGAAAACTGAGCATTATCATCAAATATTTAATAACATTCGGTAAAGGAGGGTGTAGTCTTCTCCAGACTGTCCAAGGACTTCATGATACAAAAAAAAGTAGAACTTGAGCCTGAAATGATCCATAGATAAGGTGCAATTATGATCCTTCCTCTTTCCTAAAATGAGGTACCCAGAATTGAATATAGTACTCCTGCTATGTTCTGAGCAGGACAAAGGAGAATGGGGATTTTCCTCTCTCTTGCTGCATTTTCTATTAATGTAGCCTGAGATCAAATTAGCTTTTAAAAATAGCATCTGTCATGCTTTGGGCTCATTTTGATCTAGCAATCCAATTAACCCCATACTTCTTTGTAATGTGTGCTCTGCCTAGTTGTATTCCTCTATCTTTCCCTTATGCATTTGTTTTTGATAACCAAATGTAAGATTTTATAGTTATCCCAATTCAATTTCATCTTATCAAATTAAGTCTCATTCTAGTCTGCCATGACCATTTTGGGTTCCCAAACCATTACTGAAAGTTTTAGCCTTGCCTTGGGGTTGGACTGTCTGGCTTTTGATCTCTTTTCTAGTTGTAAATTGATGATCCTATTATCCTCTAAGTTTTGAATAGCTTTAATACTTTTCCTTCATTCTGGCAGAGCTGACAGTACCAGTAAGCAGATAAGCATGCTAGTCTGCAAATGGGCCAACTTTTGTATCTAGGTTGCAACATCCATTCATTCAACAAACATTAATCTCCTTCTCTGTGCCAGGTGTTGTGCAAGGCTCTAGATATTCAAAGACAGAAAAAAAATCCCTTCCATGGGTCATGGTAACTAGAAATTCAACATGTATACTGACAAATCAATACCAAATAAGATTGGGAGAAAAGGCATTAAGAATTGGGAGGATCAAGAGACGCTTCATGTAAGAATTGGCTTGAGCCTCAGTGGTCTTGAGGGGAATAGAGATTCCAAGGGGAAGAAGTGGCAAGAGTACATTTCAGGCATAGTAGATAGCTTATAAAAAGACAGATAAGCCTATTTGATTGGCCCCTTTAGCATGAGGGAGAATAATGTGTAATTCTTCTGGAAATATAGCTAGAAAATAGCTAAATCTATAAAGACATAGCTATTTCTAAAGACATATTAAAGACAAGCTGAACAACTTTTCTAGTAAAGACTTTTCTAGTTAGCAATTCTGTGATATTTTGTTTATACTTTAACTCCAAATGCTAAGTAGTTCATTATTTAAATGGTGGTTTATCCCTTGGTCCCAGGCATTTCCATAAAACAGTGTTGACTGAGCTTGACTTCCTTGTACAAAAAACATGATTATTCTTTTATTTACTAATTACCATTGTAGTCTGAAGTCAAGGAACAGCCTTTTAACTAAAGAAAAATCAACAAAGCTTTTTGTTTGAAGTAGAAATTGAAGATAATTCATGAATGTTTTCATTGTTCTTAACTCCAGGAGGCATATGTGTCCGTTCTTCAAGTTAAAATTGGTCACTGGAAAGCCCTGTATCATTGTCCAGCTCCCCCTCTATATTTCAGAATATGTGGATCCAGAAACAAAAATGAAAATGGAATTTAAAGTTAAGGGAAATCTTGTTATATCAATGACAGAGTCTGATAGAAGTAAAATTTTTATTGGGCAGCCATCATTTAGCCAAATTTGTTGGATCCAGGAGTCTATAGCTAAGATACAATGTCTTCAAGAAATCTTTCCAAATCATTGCCCATTTATACTCAATTATAATATTTTAGGATTTAGACTTGAAATTAATCTCAGAGGTTATTTAGTCTAGAAGATAGCCCTTGAACCAACTGAATATGCTTGAGTCAGATTAAAATGTAATTGTTAAATATTTAACAAATAAGTAAAAATACAACAAATAAGTAAAAATACAATAGAATGTAGATGATATTATTTTGTGGTTTTCTAAGTCAATGAGGTGTCGGGGATCTTCATGTACAGTGGCTTCCATTTCTGTTTGAATTTGATATCATTGATGTAGTCCGTTCCCATCACTCTACAAAAGAGAAAATTGAAAGACAGAGAGATGAAATGATGTTTCCTATGGAACCCAAAGATTTGTGAATCTTTGGCAATTTTAGGGTGACATCCCTACCATTTCCAGTTTGTAATCAAAGAAAAATTCACCTATTCATGTACCTATTCATTCATTGGTCTCTCTTCATTAAAAAAAAATTTAGTGCTGATGTGAATTAAGTGTTGAGTTGAAAAAATTGGGAATACTGGCTTTGCCTGACTATAACACCTGCAATTTTTGAAAGGAAAACACAGCTCATATTGGAGCTTCCTGAATCATAATTACTTCTTTTCTTAAGATTGCTGTTGATTTAGAAGGATATTTAGGTGTCCTTTGATTTTTGCCATATGGTTAACTCTCCCTCCCCATCTCTGAACAAAACAAAACTTAACAACCCAAGAGCATATGACCCCAGTGCCCCTATCTGCTCCATCTCTGAAGGTGGGCAGAATCTGACCCCACCCTGGACTTCCACAACATCGTTTTCCTTGGAAGCAGTTCAGAGCTGAAAGATTCAAAACAAGTCAGCAGCAATAGGGGTTGTAACACATCCTTATATGGGCCCTAAATACTACATACATTCAGCTCCCGATGCTTTCCTTCTTGGGGGCCCTTGTGGATAACTTGTATGCTTTATCTACTCTTGTTTCCGACAGCTGTGTGGGAAAGAGTTTAACCGAATGCACAATCTCATGGGCCATATGCACCTGCACTCAGACAGCAAACCTTTCAAGTGCCTCTACTGCCCCAGCAAGTTCACCTTGAAAGGGAATCTGACCCGCCACATGAAGGTCAAACATGGAGTCATGGAGAGAGGATTTCACTCTCCAGGTGAGCCGTCTCTGTTCCTTGGAAGCTTTTCTGATTCCCATGATTGAGCTGGAATCCAGGGCATAGAAAGATAACAGATGCATGCTATTTATTATTTTTTCCACTGGGGATTTTTTTTAAGAGACTTTCTCCATGGGGAGGCAGTGAAAAGGACATTGAATTGGAGTCACAGGATTTTGCTTCAAATTTCCTGATACTGATTTATTTGCTATTTAACTATCTGGGATAAATTTATTTCTTTCCTCCCTTGTAAAATGAAGGGGTTGAACTAGGTGAGCTCTAAGATCCTTTCCAATTCAAGATCTGCGATCTTATGACCCTGGGTCAAAAGTGAGGGGTTTTTTTGGGGGAAGGATCAAAGTATACAAGCTTATGTGGCAGCAACAGAAAATGGTAAATGAAAAAAGAAACATGCCCCACAGGACACAGAGTTTTAATTGCTTTAACAGCTAGGGGAGGAGACAAGAGCCGATGGTTTTAGGGGCTGACCTGAAAAGATAGTCTACTGAGATTTGTCAGTAAACTTTAGTAATCTGCAATCTCCTTCAAAGGAGGGCCCCACACTTCAATAATTTTATTAAATCTGCTAGCTAAAGAATTGACTGAATTTGCTTGCAAAACTGCCATGGGTTGGTGTGTGTGCAAATGCTGGCATAATTCTAATTTCAGCTAAACTGTATTTGACTGAAAGGGGTAGAAGACTAGAGTTAGATACTAACTTGGTTTAAAAATGATAGAACTTTGGAAATCATCTAAGTTAACTCCTTCTTCAACCTCAAAGATTGAAAAGATCTTATACAAGGTCATATAGATAGTAGCAGAGTTGGGATTTGAGCCTAGGTTTTTTGATATTAATATCCTGCACTAAATCATATTTCTGGATAGATTTTTTTTAAATTTTATTTAATAGCCTTTTATTTACAGGATATATGCATGGGTAACTTTACAGCATTAACAATTGCCAAACCTCTTGTTCCAATTTTTCACCTCTTACCCCCCCACCCCCTCCCCTAGATGGCGGGATGAGCAGTAGATGTTAAATATATTAAAATATAAATTAGATACACAATAAGTATACATGACCAAAACGTTATTTTGTTGTACAAAAAGAATCAGACTGAAATATTGTACAATTAGTTTGTGAAGGAAATCAAAAATGCAGGTGTGCATAAATATAGGGATTGGGAATTCAATGTAATGGTTTTTAGTCATCTCCCAGAGTTCTTTTTCTGGGCATAGCTGGTTCAGTTCATTACTGCTCCATTAGAAATGATTTGGTTGATCTCGTTGCTGAGGATGGCCTGGTCCATCAGAACTGGTCATCATATAGTATTGTTGTTGAAGTATATAATGATCTCCTGGTCCTGCTCATTTCACTCAGCATTAGTTCGTGTAGGTCTCTCCAGGCCTTTCTGAAATTATCCTGTTGGTCATTTCTTACAGAACAGTAATATTCTGGATAGATTTTTAATCTCCATTTGGTCACCACTATATTGCCACTTCTATAGTATCTTTCTGATATAAAATGAGGAAATAAAACATTGATAGAAACTTTTTTTTCCTATCACCTCTCCAGCCAGGAATTTAAGAGCACAAGAAAGTAGAGAGAAGGTGGTTTTGTATTAGGGCATTGTAGGCCAAAGGAATAAAAATAAAACTCCCTCCTTTTTAAAATTAGATTCAAATTATCCCTCATGAAAAATAAAACATTCTACCAAACTTCTTTATAAGAGAAATTATAGCCCTAGTACCTGAATCAATGAAAAAAGAGAAAGGAAAGAAAGAACACTATAGATCAGGATCACTAATGAATATTGATTCAAAAAACAAACCTAGCAAAGTGTCCTCACTTACCAACTCAGTCAGTAACAGCTGGACCACCTTAACTTTGTAGGAATCTTACAGTTTTGATTTGAACTTCATTTCCCTCTGTCATTCTTCTGAAAATTCCATGCATCCAAATAAACAACAAAAGTCTGTGCCTATAAAAGAGGGAAAAAAACCTCATAAACCAATATTCTCTTCTACCTTCCTCCTTTCCCCTATAATGCTAAAATAAAATATAAAATTTTATGAAAAGAAAAAGTTTTTAAAGTTTCTTCCATTCTCTTGCACACGGGCCAGAAAGGAGCTGATTCTTATTTCTGGATGAGTCTCCTTGGCCAATTTTTGTAAACAAACATACCCAAAGGGAGATTTTTCTCCATTAGGCAAGATGGATCTTATCCATTCACAGAATGAACACTTCTACATGGTTAAGTCTTAACAACAGATCTAATGGAAAATTTTTGACTCTCTTGCCTCACAAATCCTTTTAATGGCTATGATTCTGAAATATTTATTTTCATGATTCTATATATCCACAGGACTGTGAGGAACTATCTGTTCTTTGGGTAAATTCCAGGAATCTTTTCTAAAAGGTACAGAAAATAAAATTTTGCTTAGGGCTTTGTTTTCATAATATATAGCCCTCTATGCATTCAAATCAGTCACATCAAACAATTTTGTCAAGTCATAGTTGTTAAAAATACATTATGTATCAAATAATGTCAGGCCTGACATAATGATAGTCAGGATTAGGAATTTCTATCATCAATAAATAGGCTTTTAGGAATGTAAGGAATAATTTACTGCATAAATCTAATGGCCCATGAAAAAATGATTAGAAGAATTCAAGAGGGAAAAATGTGTCATTTTAATTGTTCTCCAAATTTCAAATTTTAAGATGTAGTAGATCTACTAGGAAGGAAACATCCCTCTCTCTTCCTATCACCTAATGCTAACAGCCCTAAATCCATTTCAGCTTTAAATATATGATCTAATGTAAACCTCTAACGTCACCTCTAAGTCACCCTTTAGCCTCTTATTTGATTTAATCCTACATTTAATCTTACTATCCTGAGCTCTAGTGTAATCCAGGCAAATGTATGTTTGGATATTCCTTTACTAGTACAATTTCAGCATATATCTCAAATCAGTTATGCTATGAACCCCCACCTCACTTCACCAAGTAATGTTTAAGAAATAATGTTTAAGAAACTAGAAATACATTCTTTCTTTCTTATATTTCTCTATATAATAAAACTACTAGTTTCCTGGTATTCAATATATATTAAAGTTACTGACTACAATGTTCAATTTATTTACAATAAAATCGGTAATAACAATATAAATTACTGCTTACAATAGTTTAACTCTGAGAATAATCACAGCCAGTATCACCTCAAACCATCCCTGTTAACTATAGACAGCTTTACTTCTAAAAACACAGTTCTACACCATTTAGTTCCTCCAGTATAACAAATAGTCTTTTCATGCAATTCTTCATCTTCTTTACATGATAAAGATTATAATAGTTTCATAAAGATCTTCCTTTTGTCTTCAGTTTATCTCCAGCCCTGACAGAAAAAATCATCTTGAGTTTCTCTTTAGCTATCACTCTTATTTCTGTCCAGATTCACTTTCATATTATTATAAATCTTTTTCATTAAAAAAGTTAACAATTCTCCCAAGGAAAAAGTTTCTCACATCCTCTTTCTAATTGTCTTCTTCGTCATTTCTCTTCAGTCATCTAAACTAACTTTTCTTCTAAGTTTTTCAAAAACTGCCATCCTCGATTGCCAAATTATATATTATAAACATTTCACTTAGTTCTTAAAATTACAAAAAGAGCTAAGAAATTTTTGAAACAGGTGTTATAATTAATTTAACAACAACAAAAACTTGTATTCCCCAGTAATTTCAGCATTTTCAGAAAGTTTTGTCTAGTCATAGAAGCTATTTTCTAAACTACACTACGACTTCAAAAAGGCATTTTTAGAGTTAACCATAGTAACTAGAAGTGGATTCACTGCCCACCCACTGATAATGTAATTTAATAATAAAAATTTACTCAAATTTATGTTACAACATAAAGTGGCATGAAATAGCTTGCTCTAACTTCTAGAGAAATAAGGAATATCAGTTTTGCAGTATATTCATCTATTTTTTCGAGAAGGATGTCATTTATTTCATTGCTCTTATCTGTAACAGGTGATAGCATTTCCACATTCTTCTTCTCAAAGTAACTCAAATTAAAACTCAAATGAAAATGCCTCTTGGTGTAGCTCTGATAGGACAAAGGTGAGACCAGGAAGGTCTGATGGAACTTTGACAGAATTGAAACATTGGCAATATTACTCCACTTTCCTTTTAATACTCTCCATTTCTAGTGGACATTTTTATAATAATGCTCCACCTAAAACTTCAGTGAATAACTCCTTCACTTTCCATGGCATTCTATCAGATCTAGACAACATTTTGTATTCTTGATGTTTCCTTATCTCTTTTCCAATAGATTCTACTCCATCTTGTGTTTCTGATTCTCTCTGGATCATGCTCTTGGCTAAATAGTGTTCATACTCTAGTGTTTTAGCTAATTGTATGTCACCCTTAATTAAAAGGGCAGGTCTCCAAAAGACTCTTACCTTGAGCTTAGCACTGGGGCAGATCTCCTTACGTGTCTCCTTAGGTGACTCTGAAATCTAAGAGACTTGACTTTATTATTTTACCCATGTGACCTTGGGTTGGTCTCATAAATGGACATCATTTCCTTCACCTCTTATAGAAAGTTCATATCAGATGATTTCTGAATTCCTGTCTAGTTCTCAATCTACAGTCTTGTGTAACTATTCTCTGCCTTAATCCTGCCACTCTCTCAGAAATTCAGAATGGTTTTTCTTTTTTACATTTTCAAAAAGCCAAAATAATTTCAAAACAAATGTGGCATCAGAAAGAATGCCTCACTTTATTTTTAAAATTTTTATTTAATGTCTTTTGTCTTTTAATCCTCTTCATTTTCATGTAAACCGTTTGCACTTTTGTTTTTCTTCCGGGTTATTTTTACCTTCTGAATCCAATTCTCCCTGTGCAACAAGAAAACTGTTTGGTTCTGCACACATACATTGTATCTAGGATATACTACGACATATTCAACATATATAGGACTGCTTGCCATCTAGGGGAGGGGATGGAGGGTGGGAGGGAAAAATTGGAACAGAATTGAGTGCAAGGGATAATGTTGTAAAAAAATTACCCTGGTATGGGTTCTGTCAATAAAAAGTTATTATAATAAAAAAAAATCCTCTTCATTTTCAAATGTATTCTTCTTCCCTGCCCTACATCCTTTGTAATAAAGAAGCAGTTCAGCAAGATTAACCAAGAATCTGGTACCCACAGACCTCCCACCTCTGAAAGAAAGGAAAACCTGTTTAGCTACCTCTTTTCTGAGGCCCAGCGCAGTCATTATATTTCCTATTGCCCTATTTGCAGCTGCCTTTTCTGCCAGTGAGTTATATCACACTTCAATTCTTTCTTGTTTTCATTAGGTTTTGGAAGAGGAAGAATGGCCCTTTCCCAGACAGTAGGGATGTTGAGGAGCTTGGAACAAGAGGAACCTTTTGACCTTTCACAGAAACCTCGAGAAAAAGGTACCCCCTTTCATTCTGATGGCGAGAGTGCCAAGGGAAGCTCATGCCCTGAAGAGGAGGAGGAAGATACCTACGAGCCTGAACAATACAGCCCTGATACATACCAGCAGAACAAGCGGCTGTACACGCCCCAGGACCTGTCTAGAAAAACTGAGCAAGTGATGAAAACTCTACAAGAGTCCTATGGTGAAGAGAAGGAAGATGCTCTGAAAGAAGCCTTGGAGGAGAAAGAGAAAGACGGCTTCAGTGCAAAAGGAGGTCAGGAGAGAGACTTTGCTTGCTTAAGGGCTTTTCAGAGTGGCAGGCTCGAGCCTTCTTTTTCTGATTATCTTTACTTTAAGCATAGAAATGAGAGTTTAAAAGAATTACTGGAGAGGAAAATGGAAAAACAAGCGATGCTTTTAGGTATCTAAATGGACAGTTTCAAAATTACCTTTTGGAAAATGAGAACCAGTTGGCTCAGATGCAGCTTTCAGCAGGAGCTATAATTTGCTGGGGACTGCCCATTTGGGCAGCTCTTTAAAGATGATTGGACTAAATCAATAAGAACAAAACAACTTAAGGCAAAGCAAATGCCTTGCAGGTGGTCTGTTGGCTCTTTCAGATCAACAGCACACTTTGGAGTCTTCTCTTCAGTATTATTATAGTCCCTACTTTTAGAACAATGTAATATTCCCATGGATATTTAATTGCAAGTGGACTCTCAGTTGGTTACAGGGATCTTATTTTCCTCTTTCTAATACTGCCCATATGCATCACACCCATACCATTTCTTTCTAGTTGCCAAATAGCAACAGTTCTTCAGGTATTAACTTACTAATTGTGATTTAGTAACAAATAGACATGGTAGATCTCAAGAAAATATTTTTTTTTCCAAATAGACTAAAATATCATTAAGTGGATATATGACAATAGCATTTTAATAATTTTTAAGAAGAAACTTTCCATACTTACCAGAGATGACTACAATAACTCAAGAGATAGTCATGGGATCTGGATGTTCCCAAAATATTGCTGGATCTAAGATAAGATTTCTTTAAGTTGTCAAGTGTCTGAGAAGTTGGATTTAGAAAAACTAAGTTCCTAGCTATATAGATTCATGTCCTAGTCCTCCCGTTCCTTTTTGTAAGGGAAACTTGAACTCAAAATCTTCATGGTCTTCCAATAATACACCATGTGTTCTAGATCTCCAGTACATGCACTAGCTATGGAATCCAACAATCCTAGGTTCTAGTCCCAGCCTTGGTCACTTGGTAAAGCTAGGAAAATCTTTGTCTTTGTGGGTCTTTTCTCATTTGTAAAATTGAGAGTATGGTACTGGATGATCTCTAGGTTCCTTGCAACATTCGATCCTATGATCAGAGGATCTTGAGAAATTTGCCCACCATCACATCTAACCTTTATGCCAACAAAGTAGAGTGGGGGAAATGCATTTTGCTAATGGAGCAATAATTTTTTTCACCCTATAGTCCTCTCAAGCCTAGAGCTGGGAAAGATGTCCTCTCTTGAAATTTAAGCTCTAACTTTTGGAGATTTTACAGCCAGTGGCCAAAAGCCTAACATAAATGAAATTTTGTAGTATTCCTTACCTGCCTTTGAAACCCTTACCCTATAGCACAACAAACACTTGTCCCCTGATTTCTGATTTGGTTCCCTCTCATCAAGAAAGTCACAAATCTCCAATTTACCGTCTCTACTTTGTTTTAATCATTGGTAGACTATATACATACATAACACATCTATATATTAATATACATGTAGAGGTGTGTGCATTATATACACATTTTGTGTAAGAGGATGCTTATGGTGCTTGTTTTCATTTGTTTTGATCACTTTAATCAGGCTGATGATTTCTAATAAGACTCTAAGCCTGCAATTCCACTAGAGGCCTCTGGGCAAATATGATGATCTCAAGACACTTTCAATGCAGTAATATTTGAAAATATATTTCTTCCTTGCCTATCTCCCAAGAGACTGGCTCAGGGTTACGTGATGTCGGGGCATTTTTCACATCTAAACAAGTGCCTTCTACATTCAGATACTAAGGGAGGGGTCAATTACTGCTCAGCATCCATCTGTCTTCCACATCACCATCTTTGGGATTCCTATTTCTCAACAGTTCATTCCACTGACTGTTCTTGAGTGGAGAGGGGGTGATTCTAAGATACAGGAAATAATGACAGTTCATTGAGATAGTACATTGTTATGAAAACTCTTCAAAATTCAATGATGGCAGCATAACTTTAGGTAGGATTTCCTGTGGCAGACTTGTAAAATTCAGTGAACCAGTCTACCTTACACTCCTCTGCCATATCAGGGACCTATCATAGTATGTATCCATAAGATCATCCCCATAGTCCACATCTTCTTTCTCTGTAATCCCAGAGACAAATTCCACAGTCATAAAGAAATCTGGTACAGGTACAGAGTATAGTAAACTACTTTATAACAAAAGTCCAGCCCCTGAAAGGCAAATTTATCAGTGAGTCAGGAAGCAGAACCTGACTCTAACTGATCTAACTAGTCTAGGTAACATTTCAACTTCTCCCCTTCTCTTCCTTCAGGTCACAGTTTGTTGATCACATCAACCAATTCACTGGCATCAGTTTCAGAACAAAAATGCCTTTCCATGATTTCCAACCTGCTGGAAAATGACAGCTACAGGAAGCTGGGCACTGGGCATGGGCTAAATGGCTTCAATAGAAAGCTGTCATAACCGTGACCCACAAGCTCATCCCTAGTGTAGTCCCAATGGCACTAATTATCAAGGTGGACCTAAACCTGGCAACAGTGATCGAGCTGAAGCAAACATCCAACTTCCATGTGAATGTCTTTCCCCATGCTTTCATTTGAAATGTTAGAGTTTTTGAAAGTAGGATGAGGAGTTTAGTGGTTTCTTTAAAAAAATTACCTTTGAAAAATCCTAGCCAGAAGTGTGAGTAATAAAGGCCTAGTAGATGTTTTCAACCAACACAGTGATTATTGGAAGTGATTATTGATGGTTAAACTAATATTTATATGAACAGAGCATGGTCTAGAAGTAGTTGTTAAAACTTGGTACTGGAAATCAAGTGAATTGTGAGTTGTGTATGATTTGGTGTCTGATTTAAGGCTTCAGTGTGGTGACAAAAGGATTAATTGCATTTAAAATAAGAATAAGGTTATATTTTGGATCATGACAGGCTGTACATTGTCATGTCCATGATATAAGTATCTCAGAGTGTCCTGGAATATGTTTTTTCCCCCGTGGCATTTGGTATGTCATGTGTCTTTGTGTTGGCCTTCTCACTCCAACATCAGAATGAAAATTTAAGAGTTCATCAAGAAAACCATTTTTAGGAAGCAAAGGAATCTAAACAGAGTTCCCAATTTAGGGAATTTGACATCATTTCTCAAATTATTTTAGATGTTCAAGAGCAGAGATGTCAAACTGGAAGCCTGGCTAACAGGAACCAGATTAAAATGTAATTGGGAAATAATTAATAAAGGGAATAAAAATACAGCAGGACATAGATAATGTTAATAAGTGATTTTTAAAATCGGTATGTCCCCTGCTGGGATCCTTATGTACAATTTAGTGGCTACACTTCTATTTAATAATATATAGCACTTACTGTGTGCCAGGCAATGTGCTGAGTGCTTGCTTTCTGATTCTCATTTGATCCTCACAACAATTCTGGGAAATAGGTGCTATTATTATTTCCATTTTACAGATGAGGAAACTGAGATAAAATGTACCCAGAGTCACATAGCTGGTAAATAAAATATTTTGTTGAATATTTCCAGTATGAGACTGGATTTGAACTCAGTTCTTCCTGACTCCAAAACCAGCACTCTCCTGTGCCATCTAGCAGCCCTTGAGTTTGACACCGCTGCTCTAGAATTTCCATTTTGGGCCAACATACTGAAGACGGGTCATTGGTATAAACTCTCCATCCTGTTACATAGTTGGGAATGATCAATTAATTTATCAATTTTACTTCTGCCCTTCAATTCTTCTCTTTCTCTCCCCAGCCATAAAACTGAGGCTCAATATGTCACCAGCTGCATCCTCCACAGTGGCACTGACCCTTGGGTGTAAAAGGGCTAAGTGTGTATGTTTTTAGATGGGTGAAAGCACTATGCACATATTGTATTAAACTAAGCAAGTATTTAATAAGATATTGACATGATGTTTGGAATGACAATCTTTGCTAAGTGAGAATGGAACATAACAGAGCTAACATTCATTTGGAAAACACGGCACCAAATGTCTATGTATAGAATGCCAGTTTGCTATTTAAAAGAAAGAGGCCAAGTGTACAGTTACCCAAGTTGTGGATACTTAACTTTCTGCTTCACTGCTAAGGCAGTTTTACCTGAAAATAACCCACAGCCTGTATTTTGTTAATTTAAATGAATAAAGACTTGTTCAAAAACTTTGGGTTTTTTGTCTTCTTAAATAGATTAATATCGTCTCATTCCTACCCTCATGTCCCATCCATTTCAAAGCTTACTTTGGGGGTAGAGGGTTATTTTTGTATTTAGGGATTTGTACATTTTTTCACTCTAGGAGTTCTTTAAAAATGTATTAATTTTTAACATTAGAAAATATTTTTGAGTTCTGAATTCTCTCCCTCTCACCTTCTTCAATACCCACTGAGAAGGCAATGATATGATATACAAAATACATGTGAAATAATGCAAAACATATTTCCATATTAGCTATGTTACAAAAAGCAAGAAAATCAAAAGAAGTAAGAAAATTGTACTTGTTTATACATCAGTTCTCTCTCGCTGGAAGTAGGTAGTATTTTCATTACAAATCCTTTTCAGTTTTCTTGGATCATTGAATTAGAGTAGTCAAGTCTTAGTTAATCATCATTACATCATTACTGTGCACAGTTGCACATGAGTGGTTCTTATTTCATATTGCATCAGTTCATATAGGTCTGACCATGTTTTTCTGAAATCACCCTCACCATTTCTCATGATACAATAAAATTCCAACACAGCTTGTTTAGCTATACCCGGATTGATGACCAATCCCTTGATTTCTAATTCTTTGCTACCACAAAAAGAACTTCTGTAACTATATTTATACTTTTTCCCTCTCCTTTGATTTCTTTGGGATTGATAGCTTTGACTTCTTTAGAAAAATGTCTGTTCATTTCTCTGGACTATTTATTATTGGACAATGGCTTTTTTTAAAAAATTTGGCTCAGTTTGACAAATGAGGACTTTTTCTGAGAAACTTGATGTAAAAATTTTTGCTACTATTTCTTTGTTTATGGTGCTCTTTGTCAAAATGTAATTTCCCTGATGCTCTCTCAGGGAAACTACATTTTTTTTTTGGTGGGGGGATTGGTTTTTGTTTGTTTTTGGTGAGGCAATCAGGCTTAAGTTCCTTGCCTAGGGTTATACAACTAGTAATTGTTAAGTGTCTTGAGACCAGATTTGAGCTCAGGTCCTGTCCTCTTGACTCTAGGATCTGTGTTCTATCCACTGGGACACTTAACTGCTCCAGTCTATTCTGTTTTTTTAAGGAATTCTTTAATTCAAGGACTTTTTTGCCTCTTTTTTTTTAACTAATTTTTCATAATTTTCTTGTGTCAGTCTCACTTCTTTCCCCAATTTTCCCTCTACCATTCTTCTCTAATACTTCTAAGATTTCTTTTTTGGATTTGGGTCCACTTAGCTTTTTTTTTTTTTTTTTTGAAGTTTTGTCTGTAGTTGTGTTCATGGTATTGTCTTCTAAGTTTGTATCTTGGTCTTCCTTACCACATTAGTGGCTTTTTATGGTCAAGTTCTTTTCATTTGTTTTCTCTTTTTTTCATCCTATTTCTTGACTTTGAACTGCACATGGGCAATAAAGTTGTGGAACAATTTCAGGCTCTGAACACAGTACCAGCAAAGAGTTCCCTGTAATCTCTCTTTGATCCCTATACTGTCTCAGGGCTGAGAACTCCCAAAGCTGCTGCAGGCCCCTCACCTGATGAGACTTTTCCTGCTAATCTCCTAAATTGTCTGGAAAGATGCCTTACCCCAATCTTTTGTTGACCTTACCACTCCAGATTTTTTTTTTTTTGAAGCTGCTTGGAGGGGAATTAAGAGTTTGGCTGGGTTGTTGCCTCTCCCATACCACCTTGTGTCTGTCTTCTGCAAGCATACTCTCAACTGTCGGTGCAGAGGAAGGTTGAGGGTACCCAGCTTGTGGTCCATTTGTCTATCTTGAACTTACAAAGTTGACTTTTTTGAACCCAAATGTGGAACTTTACATTTGTGCCTACCTATTACATTCTATAAGAGATTTGGCCCTTTATTCTTGTCTTCAAAGGTCTTTTTGGATTCACACTTATCCTAAATATTTGCATTCTTTCAAGCTTTTTATCATTTATAAATTTGAAAAACTATGTGTAAATTCTGGTCCAGCTTCTCCCCTATCCTTCAAGATTCTTGTCTCACATGAATTGGCTCTTAATTCAAGGGGTACCTCCAAAAGACTGATATCTGCTTAGCTCATTTTGCCACTATTCAAGAATGTACTCTGGAAAATCTTCAAATATAGCTTATGTGTAATTTATATCTAGGTTTCTGCAATATGATCTTTACATTTACCTTTCACTTCAGCATTGTTGCATTTACCTTTATATTTATTTTTATATATTTATATTCATCTCATACATTTACCATTATATCTATTTTTTCCATCAAGACATTTTAGAACATGCAAAAGATTCATAGGACTATAAAGAGCAACTCAGAGTAGATCATGTATAATCAATAAGATTCTCTTCCCTATTCAATCAATAGGATCCTCCTCTGTTGGAATTATAGAGTCTGTAGAGTTCTTTGGATTCTCCTCAAAAAGAAATTGAAATTAAGTTTGCCAGGAGAGCAATGCTCCGCTAATACAGTGAATCCCTAGATCTAGTCCCTCCTACATGTGTATCCCTTTTATATATCTTTCTCCCTCCCTTATGTTTGAGCTTTCTCTGGAAGAAAAACATATTTTGGGGTTTCAGGAGAAAAAACATCCTTCCTATTGGACCTGCACTGTTTGAATAACTCCAAGCCATAGTATAGCGCAAAATGCAGATATGCTGTAATCCAAACTGTAAGCCGAACTATAACAGTTCTTGAGGGGCCAGAGATGTCAAACCTAATTGGGAAATATTTAACCAAATAAAAATATAATACAATCTAGATGGTTGTTGTGTGGTTTTCCAAGTCAATATTGACCTGCATGGCTCTTCCTATTTGATTTTGACACTATGATTAGAGATAATGTTCTCTCTCCAAGAAGTGTATTGCTCAACAACTCTACTTATCTCTCTAGAAGAAAAGAAGGAAGGATTTATTAAGGACTACTATTTGCCAGGGACTATGCAAAGTGCTTTAAAATTATTACCTCATTTTATCCTCACAACCCTGAAAAATAGGTACTCTATTTATCCTCATTTCATAGTTGAAGAAACTGAGACAGATGGAGTTTAATGGCTTGCCCAGATTCACAAAGCTAGTAAATGTCTGAGGTCAGATTTGAACTCGGTTATTTCTGAATCCAAACTCATCATCTAGCCACCATGACATCAGCTGCTTCTAAAGAATCAGATCCCTGAACTTTCAAATTTGGGATTACTTTTTAGACAATACCTAAGGCTGATGCTGCTCCCCAAATTTCTCTTGTCTGGATAGAAGATCAGGCTTTGAGGTCACATTTACAAGTAAATGTTTTGTCCACACAGCAAGCTAAAGTTAAGAAATATTCTTTATAGACACACCTTACTCTATGCTGAATGGACAACGCATATTTAGAAAGTGTTTTTTTTTTAAATCACCACATATTCAAACACTTCATTGATGTACTTTAAAGGATTATCAATTTCCACCATCTTCCCCTACCACATTCACCTACAAGAGACATTACCCTCATAATACAGTACAGCTAAAAAAAAACCAATGAACACATTGGCCAGATCTGACATAATTCACCTCATTTCAGCTCTATATTCACTGGAGGAGGAAGCCATGTTTCATGAAAGCTAATATACAAAAGTCATAAACTAGTCACTGAATTAATCAAAGCTCTGATATCTTCCAATATTATCATCTTTTATATTATTGTGATTATCATGCAAATTGTTCTCTTAATTATTTTTCAGCGTCAGATCATATAATTCTCAAGTTTCCCCAAATTCTTCAGTCATCACATATTATGGACCAATAATATTTTGTACTTTGATGTACTACAATTTGTTTCAGTCATTTTCCAACTGATGGTCATGCTCTGTTTCTAATTCTTTGCTACCACAAAAGTGCTGCTATAAATATTTCATATATTTGATCTCTTTTTACTATTTACAATTCTTTGCTAGGACTGAAAAGTTTCTATAAATATTTTTGTGTACATTATCTCTATTTATTGATTGTCTTTAACCTCCTTAAGTAATAAGCTTAGTAGTGGTCTTACTTGGTCACAGCATATGTGCAGTTTAGCTATTATTTTCTAGTATAAATTGGTTTCCATAATAGCTGTACTAATTCATAGCTCTGCAAATAGTACATTAGCATTTCTGAGTTTTTCCAGACTCCACCATTTGCTATTTTTATCTTTTGTCATCTTTATCAATATGATAGATGTGAGCTGAAATTTCTTGTATGTATTCCTCTACAATA
This sequence comes from Sarcophilus harrisii, assembly GCF_902635505.1. Lineage (NCBI taxonomy): Eukaryota > Metazoa > Chordata > Mammalia > Dasyuromorphia > Dasyuridae > Sarcophilus > Sarcophilus harrisii. The sequence continues at coordinate 169,575,058 of NC_045426.1, forward strand.
CAACCTGCTCTAATACTGCCCTGGCTGCTACCATTTTTGTTCAAACTAAGTAGTCAACCAACAAATATTTATTGTCTATATGCTGGACACTGTGCAAGGCAATGGGTCTACAAATACAATGAGTGGAATAACCCTTAATGGACAAAAGTTTACATTTTAGTCTAGGAATGTCTGCTCTTAGGAGTTTGATTCATGGGTGAAGTGGGTTGCAAGTTACTGCAGGCTAACAAATGCATCCCCCATTTGTTTCTATCCCAAGACAGAGGTATAAAGGAAAATAAAAACAATTCTCTACTTTATCCTCAAATAAAACATGAGAGACTTTGTCAAATAATTAGCTGAAAGAGAAAGTATATCCTCATTCACCTCATCTGCCAGGCTCATTACTTTGTCAAAAAAAAAATCAAATTAGTCTAGCATGATCTGATTTCAAGAAATTACACTGACTTTTAGTGATTACTACTTCACTTTCTAACTGTTCATAAGTCATCCCTTTAATTTTGCCATTAAATTTCTTTAAATTTTTGTTCTAACATTTTGCCAATTATAAAGACAAATCTATAGCTTGCAGGCTCTACATTCTTCTCTGTGTCTCTTTTTTAAAATTTAGGACATCTGCCCTACTTCAGTCCTATAGTACCTTCATTTGCCACAATCTTTTTTTTTTTAATATAATTTATTTTTATTTTCAGTGCTAAATTATCTCCCTCCTTTAGCCCCTCCTCCATTCCTTATGAAGACAAAACATATGAAACCCATTAAAAGTATGAAATCATGCAAAACATATTTCTATATTAGCTATATTCTAGGAAAGGGGAAAAAGCAAACAAAGGAAAAAGAAAATATGCTTCAATCTAAACCCAGAATCCATTAATCCTCTACCTGGGGTTTCCACAATCTTTCAAAAATATCACCAGCTTTGTGATCATACTTGCCAATTCTGTTAATACCCTGGGATGCATGTGTGGGCCTTGTGACAAGAATTCATTGAGGGTAGCTATATGCTATCTGATATTTATTTCATGTTCTTCTTTGCTTGTCCTTTTTTGTTCCATCATTCATAGTCCAAAGATTACATTCATTGAAGAAGAAAATAGATACAAAATAGAAATATTTAGTGATTTTCCTAGTCATCTATCGTTTTACCTAAAAAATAATCTTACACATTCACAAAGTCTGTTTGCTGTCATTGAAATTATTTTATTGATAACCTTTTTGGATGGATACCTGATTTTTGTCTGTTCCTTTGAATTACATTGCCCTCACATAGAACCTGAGTCTCTTCCATTTTCAAACAGGAAAATTCTTATAGCTGAGATAGACTATGAATTTCATCACCTCCTGCTGCTTTCTACTAGTTGCTTCAGAGAGTAGAGGGATTCTCTCCCAGCTAGTCCCTCACCCCTGTCACTAGTTCAGTAACAGAGCCCAGAATTTTTCTGGCATAGTACCTACAGTTAAGGGAAAGGAAAAAGCTAAGAGTGTTGTGCAGGGGATGGGGAATGAAAAAAATCTGGAGGAGTTGTGATTTCCCCTACTATGTATTACAGGTCTCCCAATCCAGTCCAGACTAGAGATTCTCTTTTTACAGGAAAGGATTTAATTAGATCTGTAATTTCATTAATATATAAGAAACTCTCACCTAAAGGTATGCCAGTAAATATTTAATAACTGATTTCCTAGATGGGGAGGAAGGACACATGACAAACTTTTTTTTTTTAAATTTAAAGGCAATCAGGCTTAAGTGACTTATTCAGGGTCATATTTTTAGTAAGTATGTGATGTTGGATTTGAATTCAGATCTTCCTGATTCCAGAGCCAGTGCTTTATCCACTGCACCACCTATAGGACTCACTTTTAAGTTTAATGTGCATTTTGAAAAACGTTTTCTCCATTAAAAACATTTTATTCATCATCTTCAGTTTGGGCAATCAAACAAAAAAAAAATCAAACCTTGATTTATAGCATTTGCTAATTTCCAAGGTGTATATACTTACCCAAAATTTGACAATCTCATGAACCCCTGCAAACAGGCTCCAGAACATCCTGCCTCAAGTGAGAAAGTTCCTTTAACAAAGATTGGCACATCTTTGTAACTTGTAATCTTAGAAAGTTGCCTAGCCCACCAAAAGGTTAACTGACTTGTGAAGGATCACACAGCTAGTGTGTGTCAGAGAGGTAAGACTCAAACCTAGTTCTTCCTGCCTTCAAATCCTGCTCTTTATGTACCACAAAGATACTATCTCTTTTATGGGAAGCTTAAATTTTTTTAAAATTTTAATTTAATTTAATTTTAATTTCCAGCAACATTTTTGGAAACTCTGCCCAGAAACTTAAAATACTCAGAACTGACTTGGATGCTTGGGCTGAAGATATTTAGTCCTGCAGTGACAAAATTATACTTTTTCTTGTTGGGAATTAGGTGATAGATTGTAATATTTATATAACCCATGTGCAGACTAAGGACATATGGACTGGGTTACATTGTAGTAATGAGTTAATATTGACAATCCCCATGGCTCATATTCATCCCTCCCCAGATCTTCTCTCTGTGAAAACATCTGCATTTGTCTCATTTCTAGTGTACTCATCTTACCTGTAAGTAGCCAAGGTTACCAGTAAACATTTTGAACATAAAGCACATTGATTACTAAGCACAGAAGTACAGTTTTCATCACTAAATCCCAGTTAAAATAGGGAGAGATTAAAATAAATAATAAATATGTGTAAATATATGTATATATACATATGTATATAACATATACATATGTATATGTGTGTATATATATATATATATATGTGTGTGTGTAAATATGCACACACACATATATATCTTATTTGTGTCTAATGGTAGCCATCTCAAGGACAGGGCAAGGGGACAGAGGAGAGTAAAGGGGAAAAATTTTTTAAAAGAAGTTTACATAATAATTTTGTTGTATGATTGAAAAGAACAGTAAGAAATGTGTAGTAGATTTGTAGTTTCATGTGCAATCATCTTTTTATTGTACTATGCTAAAAAGATAGGAAGAAAGCAATTTTTCTCCTTGCTTCTTAGATGGTCAGTCTCCGTCCTCAGAGACAGTTGGGAGGTGTGTTATACCTAGAGTCAGCAAGTCTTTGCGGCAGCAGACAATTATTAGCTGTGTGATCCTAGTAAGTCACTTATATAGTGACTTGTCTAGTCATTTTGCCTCAGTTTCCTTATCTGTAAATTAAGCTGGAGAAGGAAAGAACAAAATGATCTGAACACACACCACAAAAACATACACACCAAAAAACAACAACCCTCAAATAGGGTCACAAAGGGTTAGCCATAACTGAAATGACTGAATAACAACCTAAAAACTTACATAAATAGACTTCCATAGTTGATAGAAGTCTTAAAAGCAGGACTAGAACTGGGAGCTCCAGGGAAGTCAGCATCTATCTATGTCTCCATGGAATGCTTTCTTGGGGTCTAGACTTGCTCCCTCACTTAGTCTGGTGTCCAAGTACTCTGTCTCCCTGTTGTCTGCTAGCAATCAATCTGGGCTGTTCTTGCATTTCTGCTTGGCCTAGGATCTGCTTGACCACAATACCCAAAAACTGTTGCCTCTGATTTTATTTTTGACATTTCGTTCCATTGCTTTTTTTTTTAAACATTCTGCAGCATGTCTTCCTCTTCTTATCCATCACTTCCCTTCTCTTTCCCAGAGATCCTTGCACTCTTCCTCTCAGAGCCCATGCTATGGACCCTGAGCATTCTAAGGACACATATCTTTCTGTATCAGTACCTTGTTCCTATGGTATTATGGGAAAAGCAATTCTTTTCTTATTACTCCTTATTCCATATAAGAATATGTCCACTATATTAAAAAATAATAACTAGCAGTTATATAATATTTTAAAATTTGCAACATATTTTATGACTATTGTCTCATTTGATTCCTCACAACAACCTGTAAGGCAGGTGCTATTATTATCTCTATTTTATAGTGGAAAAAACCGAAACAGAGGTTAAGGGATGTACCAGAATCACACAGCCCGTATGCTTCTGGGGCAAAATTTGAACTCAACTCTCTTTAACTGTATGTTCAACATGGTGCCATCTAGAGATCTCAGGAAGAAGTTTCTCTTTCTTCTAATAACTGAGCTAACCAGTAGAGAAGTGGATAGAGGTGGTAATTTCCACCAGGGAAACTTGGATTTTAAACAAAGGCTTAAATTTTGAAAGAATAGTAGGGAAAAAAAATAAGGAGAGATTGAGACTTCCATCAGTTCTGGATACATGCTATACAAAACTAAGCTCAAGATGTGGCAAGTGTGTCTTAGTTTAGCATGCAAACATCTATCTAGAAGAGTTCTTTTCTTTATTGTCATTTCTCCAACCTAAGCAGGTGCAGAATGTTAGTAATAAGATTTTTGTTGTTGTTTAGTCATTTTTCAGTCACGTCTGACTCTGTGACTTCTTTTCAGGATTTTCTTGGCAAAGCTGCTGGAGTGACTTGCCCTTGCCTTTTCCAGCTCTTTTTTACAGATGAATAAACTGAAGCAAATGGGGTTAAGTGACTTGCTCAAGGTCACACAGCTAGCAAGTGTTTGAGACCAGATTTGAGTCTTTCTGACTCCAGGCCCAGCAAGCTAGCCATTGTACAGATCTAGATTCTAATTCTGATTTTACTATATCATAGCTATGCAATCTTTGTGTCACTCAATCTCATTCATTAATACAAAATAGAAGGGTTGGAATAAGCAGTCTTTGGAATCTCTTCTAGTCTTTACTTCTACTCCTAGTATGATAACAATTCATATTTACATAACATCCCAAGGTTTCATTTTTCTACACAATTACTCTATGAAGTAGGTGGGTTAAGTGTGATTATTTCCATTCAATAAATTAGATAATTGAAAAGTTATAGCACTAATAGTACACTATTTCAAAGTCTGATTCTTTTTGTGCAGCAAAATAACTGTTAAGACATGTATACTTATATTGTATTTAATTTATACTTTACCATATTTAACATGTATTGGTTAATCTGCCATGGCGGGGAGGGAATGGGGGGAAGGAGGAAAAAAAGTGGAACAAAAGATTTGGCAATTGTCAATGCTGTAAAATTACCCATGCATATAATTTGTAAATAAAAAGCTATAAAAAAAAGAAGAGAAAAAAAGTTATAGCACTGTGCTAAGCCCCAAGGGCATCAAAAGAGGCAGAAAAATGCCTCCCCTCAAGGAATTTACAATTTAATAGGATGCAACACCCTACTTTTTTTTTTAGGGGGGGGGGCAATTAAAGTTGTGACTTGCCCAGGGTCACACAACTAGTAAATATCTGAAGATAGATCTGAGTTCAGGTCCTTCTGTCTCAGTACTCTACCCATTAAACCACTTAGCTGATCCCTTTCTACTACTTTTCAGATTGGTGTTCTCACCCAAAGATGACAAAGATTAACTATATGTTTTCTTAAAATCTTTTTAGTCATTCCACATATAATAAAAACCTTAGTTATCTGAAACTAGATTTTTGGCAACCTCATTCTACTGGAACAAGTAGAAAATCAGACATACATATAAATTGCCTCTATCCCAACAAAAACTGTTGTCATAAAGTTCTTCTACTTTACTTACAGACACAGGACATATTTCACATAATTTTAAACACAGTAGTAATCTGATTTTCCCTAACCACATGGGGTAACAATTTTATAAGTGTCAGAACAGAGAGAGACTTTAGAAATCATCTTATCCTGCCCCCTTATTATGTGGAATAGGAAGCACATTTAGAGAGGGGAAATAACATGCTCTACATCACACAGATTGTTCATAGAAAAGCCAAGTCTATAACTAAAGTGTTTTGACTCCAGTGCTCTTTCCACTGGAACTCCAAATCATTTCTCCCATCAGTCTTCTTCTCCCTACTCAAATGGCCACCATTCTTCTGGTTCTTATAACCTCTCACCTGGACTCTTGGAATTGCTTTCTAATTGTTTCTCTGCCTGAAGCCCCTCATCTCATCTATTCTTCTTCTACAAAGCTATCAAAGTGATATGCAGCAAGCACAACTTTGATCAATCTCCTACTCAATAAATTCCAGTGGCTTTTATTACCTTGAAAATCAAATAGAAACTCTTCTGTTTAGCATTTAAAGCCCTTCAAGACTTACCTGACCATACTCTCCAGAATTAACTCACCAATTAAGCCAAATTTGATTTTTTATATATTCCACCACCACTCGACAGTCCCCTATGTTCTCCATACCACTCCTTTTTAGAATCATTGGCTTCTTCTTCAGCTTAGTTTTGTGGTAGCAATTAGGTGGGGCAGTCTATAGAATGCCAGACCTAGAGTCAGGAAGATTAATGAATATAATGGAATTGTATTATTCCATAAGAAATAATGGCTAGCCTGGAGAGACTTACATGAACTGATGCTGAGTGAAATGAGCAGGACTAGGAGATCATTATATACTTCAACAACAATACTATATGATGATCAATTCTGATGGACCTGGCCATCTTCAACAATGAGATGAACTAAATCAGTTCCAATGGAGCAGTAATGAACTGAACCAACTATACCCAGCAAAAGAACTCTGGGAGATGACTAAGAACCATTATATTGAATTCCCAATCCCTATATTTTTGCCCACCTGCATTTTTTAATTTCCTTCACAGGCTAATTGTACAATGTTTTAGAGTCCGATTCTTTTTGTACAGCAAAACAACGGTTTGGACATGTATACTTATTTTGTATTTAATTTATACTTTTATATATTTAACATGTATTGGTCATCCTGCCATCTGGGGAGAGGGTGGGGGAAAGGAGGGGAAAAATTGGAACAAAAGGTTGGCAATTGTCAATGCTGTAAAATTACCCATGCATTTTAAAAAAAGAAATAATGGCTATAACAAATTCAGAAAAACATGAAAAGACTTGTCTAAACTGATGCAGATTTGAAGCAAGCAGTACTACAAGAACAATTTATGCAAAAACAACAAAAATAACATGAAAATCAACTTTGAAAAACCTTAGAACTCTGATCAAAGTAGCAAACAATAATGACATCAAAAGACTGGTGATGAACATTTTTCCCACTTCTTGACATAGAGATAATGTCCTAAAGATGGAGAAGTGAAATAGATAGCCTTAGATTGGGACAACACATCTATTGGTTTTCCTGGACTTGATATGTTGTTACAAAGGTTTCAACCTGGAGAGAATGGATGTGGAAGTTGGTGGGTCATGATATATATGCAACCAAAAAAGGGCATCCATAAAACTTTTTTTTTCTAAGTTCACGAAAGATCTTCAAGGCATGGAGTATTATTATCCCTATTTTACAGTCAAGGAAATTGAGGCAAACAGATTAAGTGACTTGTGTTTATAATTAATTTCACAACAAAATAAATGAAAAGGAGAAAAAAGTTATAGTGAAGAAAAGAAATAACCATGAAAGAAAATAATTATACTCCCCCACTACCACTTGCCTCATTAAAAAAAAAAATTTCATTATTTAAAGAGTAAAGCTCTAATTATTTGGAAATTTTTCTTAAATGGAGTGCTTCATTTTCCAATGGTATTAGATTATTCCTTTCACTTCAACATTTAATTATCTACATATATGAGGAACTGTGCTAACCAATCCCAGATTTTTAAAAGTTTATAAATACCAAACTTATTTCCCTCAAATAGCTTGGTCTAACTTAGTCAGGATTTTTGATCTGGGGCCCATGAACATAAAAAAAAATGTTTTATAACTATTTCAACCAATATAATTGGTTTCTCTGTATATTATATTTTAAATATTATATGACATATTATTTGTAACATATTTTATCAATTTAAAAACATTATTCTTTGAAAAGATCTGTGGGTTTCACCAATTTGCCTTTTGTCTACATGCCCATGACACATAAAAATGATAAAGATTCCCTGGACTAACAGATGAAGATTGAGTATGTTATCATAGTATTTGGAAGAAAATTCAGAGTTCTCATAATCTGATGTTTAATTTTACCCATGAGGAAATAGAGACTCAGACTTGACCAGGTCACATAGGCAGACATGGGATTAAAATGTATGCCCTTGGACTTAAATCCAAAGCTATGCTAAGTCCCATAAATGAATATAAATCCTAATATAAGACCAGCAAAGATGGGCTAGTAAATATTTAACAACTAGCTGGGGTTGGGGGAAAATATATGAATGACACACTTTTAATTTTAATCTGCATTATTAGCATTTTCTCTGAGACTGTCAAAAGTTTAGACAATCAACAAAATGATAAATCAATCCTTGATTTGTAATTTGCCTATTTTCTAGATGCAATCGCTCATACTGAAAATTTAACAATCAACTCTAGCTAAAGATAGGGTATGATAAAAAAAAAAAGTGGAGAGTGCCAAACAAAGGCTTCTGGGAACATTTGAAGATAAATGGATCATTTTACTTATTGCTGGTTGATTCAGGAAAGATGCCATGGGGCATCTAAATTGGGCCTTGACAGAACAGAAGAATTTCAGCAAGGAAAGACTAAGAAAGAGAGAGAGAGAGAACATTTCAGGAATAGGGGAAACCAGCATGGGTGAAAAAGGAGGATATAAATGAAACATCACTGTGGTCACATGATAGCTCCCCTAAGTCAATAAGAAGAACATGGTGATGATGAAAATGATAACAATGATGATGTAGCAAGCTGCTTAATGAATAAATATAGTAAGTTTGCTAAGCTGACTAGTAAAAGTTGGCATTCATATAACACTTTTAGATTTACAAGCCATTCTCCAATTGAAAAATGGTCAAAGGATATGAACAGACAATTCTCAGATGAAGAAATGGAAACTATTTCTAGTCATATGAAAAGATGCTCCAAGTCATTATTAATCAGAGAAATGCAAATTAAGACAACTCTAAGATACCACTACACACCTGTCAGATTGGCTAAGATGACAGGAAAAAATAATGATGATTGTTGGAGGGGATGCGGGAAAACTGGGACATTGATGCATTGTTGGTGGAGTTGTGAACGAATCCAACCATTTTGGAGAGTAGTTTGGAACTATGCTCAAAAAGTTATCAAACTGTGCATACCCTTTGATCCAGCAGTGTTACTACTGGGATTATATCCCAAAGAGATTATAAAGAAGGGAAAGGGACCTGTATGTGCACGAATGTTTGTGGCAGCCCTTTTTGTAGTGGCTAGAAACTGGAAACTGAATGGATGCCCATCAGTTGGAGAATGGCTGAATAAATTGTGGTATATGAATATTATGGAATATTATTGTTCTGTAAGAAATGACCAACAGGATGATTTCAGAAAGGCCTGGAGAGACTTACATGAACTGATGCTGAGTGAAATGAGCAGGACTAGGAGATCATTATATACTTCAACAACAATACTATATGATGACCAGTTCTGATGGACCTGGCCATCCTCAGCAACGAGATCAATCAAATCATTTCCAATGGAGCAGTAATGAACTGAACCAGCTATGCCCAGAAAAATAACTCTGGGAGATGACTAAAAACCATTACATTAAATTCCCAATCCCTATATTTATGCACACATGCATTTTTGATTTCCTTCACAAGCTAATTGTACAATGTTTCAGAGTCTCATTCTTTTTGTACAGCAAAATAACGTTTTGGTCATGTATACTTATTGTGTATCTAATTTATATTTTAGTGTATTTAACATCTACTGGTCATCCTGCCATCTAGGGGAGGGGGTAGGGAGTAAGAGGTGAAAAATTGTAACAAGAGGTTTGGCAATTGTTAATGCTGTAAAGTTACCCATGCATATAACCTGTAAATAAAAGGCTATTAAATAAAAAAACAAAACAAAACACTTTTAGATGTAGGAAGATCATCTCTTTTCATCCTCACAACTCTCTAAGCTGGGTACTACAGGGATTATCATCCCCATATTCCAAATGAAAAAATTACCAACAGTTTAAATAAAATTTGTCTGTTGTCACATAACTACTGAGGCAGTATTTGAATTCTGGTCTGTACTGACCAGAATTCTAAGCTTCGGTGTTCTCAGTGTCCCCCACAATGTAGGAGGAAAGAAAGGAATAAAGAATTCTTTCGTTTTGTTTTTGGGAAGTAATCAGAGGTAAGTAACTTGTCTAGAGTCACAGGGCTGGTAAGTGTTTGAGGCTAGATTTGAATTCAATTCTTCCTGACCTCAGGGCCATTACTCTATGCACTGAGCCACCTGGCTGCCCCAAAAAATTATGAAAGGAAAGGTCTTTGCCCTTGGGTCAAAATAGGTATGGCTCCGGGAACATGGCTAATGACTTCTTTTTTTCCGGATTTAAGCAAGTTGAAAATAGTCTCAGAGATTAATTTACAGATAAGGAAACTGAGGCTCAGTGTACTTAATTGGTTTACCCAAAGTAACCTGATAATACACAGCAAAATTAGACTTAGAATGTAGGTGCTTTAATTTCAATAAGCAGAACCTCTCCTACCTTCTCTAAAATCTTCACACCCAAACCCCACTACCCACACAAGGCATCCAGGTGAAAGTCCAAGTCAAAACTCTGGCATTTTATCTTGTGAAACAGAGCAGAGTCAAAAGCAACTTCCAGACACATGACAAACTCGTTCTGCATGTGGAGGAAGACATGCCTGTTTGATAGCTGGGGAGTGACCTACTGCAGTCCCAGGCGGCTTCAGTATCAGCGGCTCTCACCATTTCCGTTTCACTAGATGCAACAATATATTAAGAAAAAAATAAAGAGATGGTTGGCTCTTTTCATGATTTTCCTTTTTAAATTTTGTTGAAAATGGAACTGTGTTCTCTTGATCCTTCAAACAAACAAAGAGGAAGTGGAAGCAAAAAGATTTCTCTTCTTTCCCCCAGGGACCTGGCTGTGTTTGTAGAACAATGTGGGGAAAGCGTCTGTCCATCTGCAGCCTTGTCAGGTTGCCCCAATGTGATTTGCTGAAGGAAGTGTTGGATGAATACCATTTATATGTCAGAGAAAGTGATGGAGTCACATCCTTTGAATCAAAGATCTTTATTGACTCCCCCGTTAAATAGATGATGAAAGAAATCTCTGATCTTTTACCAGACTAGAAGTCAGGCCAGCAGGTCTTGCTGCGTATGGTACTGGTGGGTCTGGGACGGCAGAAAGCCCAAGGAAGGAGTCTCAGGGACAAATTGGGAGAGTGACAGTAAGGTGCCTAGCAGTGGAATGGGATATCAATGAGAATAATGATGTTAGAATACCATTTGGAGAGGCCGTGTGTCCTAGTGACAGAAAGCCCATTTCAGGATCAGGAAGAAGACCAGAATTCAAAGTCTACTTTTAATACATCCTGGTAGTGTGATCCTGAATAATAAATACATTTAACTTCTTAGGGCTACCAGGGAAGACCATAAATTGATAAGACTGCTAAGACTTGCATTGCATTTCTAGGAGTTCCTTTTATCAATGAAATCAAAAGCCTGTCCCCCTGAATCAGCTATTTCCTCCTACAACATGGATTTATTAGGAAACCTCAGGCATGTTAATGATTTTTGTGTTTTTCATTAAGTTGTTCTATAATATTCTATGTTGCAAAGTGATTTTTACCTTGCTTAGATTCTTTATTCTGGGAGGAATCATGCTGATGAGGAAAAATTTCTCGTCTGGGATCCAGGAGTCCAGCACCCTGACAATAACTAGTGATGTGACCTTTGGGATGTCACTAACTGGGCTGCATTTTCCTTACCTGTAAAATAAAAAGTTGAGATAGATGATTTTTCTGGTTTCTCCAGCTTCTAACTTTCTTTACCCCTTCACAACAGGCTCACTACTCTGGTTTACAGGATGAATGTTGCTTCACCCTAGGTCAACCAGATCTCTTGTGGGCCTTTCCTTTTCTGAAGAGGCTAGGAAAGAAGAGAGAGGAGAGATAAGAGACAGGGAGATAGAGAGGGGGAGGGAAAGAGGGAGAGAAGAAGGGGGAGAGAGAGAGAGACAGAGACAGAGAAGACAGGAAAAGAGAGAAGATAGGAGAGGAGAGGAGAGAGGAGGAAAAGAGAGGAGAGAAAAAGAGGAGCAGAAAGAGAGCAGAGAAGAGGAGAAAAGCATTATTTTCTCTTTATATATACTTACCAGTGGAATCCATTGGTCAAAAGTTACAGACATTTTAGTCATTGTCTTAGAATAATTCCAGTTTGTTTTTCAGACAAATTCACAGCTTCACCATTGTCATTAATTAGTATGTCCATTTTTCTATAATTCCTCCAACAATTTTTTTCCATCTCTTATAATGTTGCTAGTTTGCTAAGTGTGAGTTAAAATCTCAGAATTGCTTTCATTCTTTCATTTCTTTGTAGTAGTGATTTGAAGCATTCTTTCACAGTTTTTAATAATTCTTTTAAGAACTTTATTCATAGTCTTTGAACACATATCTATTAAGAACAGTTTCTGATCTTATACATTTCTGTTAATTGTCTATATATTTTGGTTATTAGACACTTATGAAAGATATTTGATACAGAGATTTTTTTCCCACATGACCACTTCCCTTTTGATATTAGTTGCATTTTTTTATGTAGAAGTTTCTCAGTTTCACATAGTCAACATTGTTTCATTTTTCACAATTGCCTCTATCCTTTTTTTAGTTAAATATTTATCCCTTGTGCAAAGATATAAGATTTATTTCTCTTTTTAAAAGGAATTATCTTTAATATTAAGGCTACAAATTCATTTTTGAACTGATTGTTGTATGTGGCATAAAATGTAGATCAAAACCTAATTTCTGCTTACTTTTCTGTTTTCTCAGAAAATGATTTTGTTTCCTAGATAACTTATATTTTCTTGTTTCTAATTCCTTCTGGCATAGTATATTTTATTTTTCTGCTTTTTAATTTCTATCAAATAGTTTTGCTGAATATTGCTATATGATATAGTTTGAAGTATACAAGTACTATTCCCCCTTCATTCCTGACTTTTAATATTATTTCCCTTGATATTCTGAATCAGGAGTTCTTAAGCATTTTTTCTGTCATGGACCCCTCTGGCAATCTGTTGACATGTATATATCCTTTTTTAGAATTTTAAAAAATATAACGAAAAATGCATAGGATTACAAAAGAAGCAAATTATAATGAATTCTTTTTTTTATCAGAATTTTTTTAAAAGAAATTTATGGATCCCACATTAAAAGTCTCCATGTTTTTTCCTCCAAATGAATTTTATTGTGTTGATTCTTTAAAATATCTCTTTGATCTCATATCATATATGAAAATAAGGTTCAGGGACAGTGAGGTGGCGCAGTGAACAGAGCACCAGCCCTGCAGTCAGGAAGACCTAAATTCAAATCTGGTCTCAGACACTTAATACTTCCTAGCTGTGTGAACCTAGGCAAGTCATTTAACCTCAATTGCCTCAGAAAAAGAAAAGGAAAATGAGGTTCAATTATTTTGTAGAACAACTTGTAAATGGGCCCAAAGGACTATAAAATGGTGCATACCCTTTCAGCCAAATTTGTAACCCAAACAAAGGGGGAAACGACTCATATATACAAATTATTTTTAGAAGCTCTTTTTGTATTGGCGTGAGGGGATGCCCATCAGTTAGGGAGTAGTTGAACATGTGGTATGTAATTGGATGGAATATTATTATGCTATATGAAATGAAGAGCTGGATGGTTTCATAAAAACTTGAAAAGCATAATAGGAGTGATGCAAAGTGAAGTGGGACAAAATTAGAAAAACGTTGCACTCTGTGACAACAATATCATAGCAATGATCAACTGGGAAAGACTTAGCAATTCTGATCAATACAGTCCAAGACAATTCCAAAGAACTCTTAATGAAAAGTGCTATCTACCTCCAGAGAAAGAACTGATGAACTCAAGTGTGGAGTTAATCATAATTTTTTCACTTTCTTTATATATTTTTTCCTTTTCTACAATGTAGTTAATATGGAAATATGTTTGTATTACTTCACATGTATGACTAATATCATATTGCTTGCCTTCTCAAGGAAGGGGTAGAAGGGAGGGAGAGAATTTAGAACTCAAATTTCTTTTTTAAAAAACAAATATTAAAAAATAATTAAGGGAACATTTTGTAATTGTATCTATGTAAGTATTGAAGTTTATTTAACATATTGACTCCCAGACATTCTATGCATTTTGTAATTATTTTAAAATACTTTAAAAATTAAAATATATTTAAAATTTTAAATTCTATTACTGCCTTTCATGTTATTGCTACAAAGAAATACAGTTGATTTTTGTGGGCTTAAAGTCTGAAATCTTACCAAAACTAGTAATTAAATAAATTAGTTTCTTTACTGATTCTCTAGGATTTTCTGAGCAAATCACACCATGTCATAAGGTAACTAGGATATTTTATAAATCCCTGGCTTATCTTTATGCCTTTAATTTCTTTCTCTTCTCTTATTGACATAGAGTATTTCTAGGTATTCACATTAGAAGAAATAATTAAGAAAATCAAAGGAAATATTATGTCAAATAATAACTGGAAAGGAGGCATTTTTGTTTTATTCCAATATATTGTTTTTTAAAAATCTAATTTTTTATGACATATAATACTAGGTTCAAATTTTAGCTACATTTTACTATACTAAATGAAGATTCTCTTATGCCTGTACTTTGTAGATGAGTATTATACTTTATCAAAAGCTTAAAAAAATTTTTTGTACCTATCAATATAATCATATGGTATTAGATGTTTTTTGGCTTTAATATGATTGCATAAACTGTTTTCCTAATGTTGAAGCATCTTTGAGTTCCTCATGTAAATCAAAATTGATCATAGTAAGTAGATTTTTTTAAAAGAAAAATGCTATTATCTTTTTTTAGTCTTTTATTTAAAATTCAGGTGAATATTTATGATTAATATTGGTTTGTAGTATTTTTCCTTTGTTTTATCTTCCTCCAAGTGTTAATTTATTGAAACTACATATGTCTCATAAAATAAGTTTTCCCAATTTTTGAAAATCAAATGCGTCCCCCTCCAAAAAAAAAAAACAAATAGAAATAGCAGAACATAATGTTCTATATAGTTTTCAATTGTGTGACAACAGAGATGTGATCCCATTGTAGAAAGTCATCCTAGAAAGACAACCTGTTACTTTTCCATATTTTCATTGAGGACCCCTTCATACATACATGAACCATTCTCACAAAAATTTTATAAAAATCAAAAATATGAACCAATAGTTGTTGACATCATTTTTTCCTTCTTTTAATGTTAGCTATTAAAATTGTACTGCTTTCAAGCATAGATCTCTTGATTTTGTTATTAGTCAGCCCTATATGTTTTCTTCCCAATTTAATCTTCTTTTGTGACATGGATATTTCTTCACAAAGTATATTGAGAATCAAGTACAAATGTTATCATTTTCCCATTGGCTGTAATTAGAGGAAAACCCACTATAAAACCAGGCAGATCTATCTCATTTACAATTTCTTTGCTTTCCTCTTTCTAATTTTATTTATAAATGCTCTCAGAATAATCTGAGAGAATCGTGTACTAAGTAAGCACTGTGCCATATAGTATTTTCAGCTATTTGTTACTGTTTTGTGGTTCTCTTGGTTTTTGTATCATTTGATTAGCAAGGAGATTAAATGTTTACTATATGGTTTCTGGGCTCTTTTGGTTTCATTGTATTTAATTGATAGAAAAAGTAAACCTCTCTAAGTGATCATGATAGATGTCTTTAATTCTACTCATTTGCCATTTTTCAGAATTGCAATTCACTTAAAGATCATGTAAAAGCTGGAGTATTAAAAAATGCCATATCTTCTCATCTTTATCCTTTTTTTCTTATTTGATATTTATGTTGATTCCTGTGGTAAGTGATCAAGATCTGACTATAGTCAAAAAGTATGCTTCAGGATGTTACTAAGATTGATTTGTGTATAAGAAATTACATAGGCCTCCAATTAAGGTGGTCCTAGTCAATCTAATTCCTCTCCTAAAAAAAATCTCAGAAAAAATTAAAAAAGGGAAATACCAGTTAGCTCCTTCATCTATTCCAGGACAATTCAAGTAGATAGCCAAAGATTGCATTTCCTTTGATCGGGGTGTTCCAGGAATGGCAGTTATATGTTAAAGGGGAGCCTGAAGTTTGTGAGAGCGCTGATGGGAATTGAGGGGTTAAAGGCTAGACTAATAAAGAGGCCCCCAAAACAGTGGAATCTCAGCCCTGGCAACATCAAGAAATGATCAAAAGATCAAAACCACAGGAGACAGCAATAGCTGAGTCTTTTGGGAGGGGGAGGAAGGAGAGTTTACAAGGAAGGTGGCAACCAGAGTCCAGGAGGCTATATTAGTGTGATCTTCAGTAACTAGTTGGGATCTGTCAGGACTACAAGAGGGCTTTGGAGTCAGCTCCTAGTGTATGATTGCACAAGCAGAAGACAGCCAGGACCAAGGCTAGCACCCACATGTTCCAGGAGATGGAAGAAGTCAGGGATTGCTCCAGAAGGCAAAGCCTGTCCTCCTCAGCACCTTATCCATGCTGCAAAAAGGATGGGGCCAACTAGGATCTGCCTTCAAGACTTTATGCAGGTGCATATCAAGAGAGATAAGAGTTACTTGTCTTAAGTCTGAAACTGCTTTGAAGTCAGGTGAATGCCCCATTCACTAAAAGCCTGCTCCCTTTTAACATTTAATTCTATGTGTTTGGAAGGTCTAAATCTAATTTTTTAAATGACAATTCCTTGCATAGTTTCTCCTTTCTTCTAGTGTTCTAAATACATATGCCATGTTACCTTGGCATAAATTCCAGTGGCTCTGGATAACTGCCATGATAAAACATAAAATCCTCTGTTTTTAAAGCACTCCATAACCCAACCCATTCCTACTTTAACATTCTTCTTAAACCACATTTCCTTCCATGTACTCTGTAAACAAGTGCCCGTGGCATCCCTGCTGTTCTAACACATGACACTCCATCTCCCTACTCAGTACATGGGCTTAAGACATTGGTTACCTGAACCCCATGCCTAGAATGCTCTCCTTCATCTCCACCTCCTGACTTCCCAGATTTCTTTTAAATTTCAGCTGACATCCTGCCTTCTACAAGAAATCTTCCCCAATCTTCCTAAATCTTAGTTCCTTCCCTCTGAGACTATCTCTCATTTTTCCTATAGATATCTTGTTCATACATAATTGTTCACATATTGTCCCCCACATATTGCTTGTAGTTCCTTGAGACAAGAAATTGGATTTTGTCTTTTTGCAACTGTGTTTAACACAGTGCCTAGCATATAGTAGGTAGTTAATAAATGCTAGTTCGACTGAATATATCAAGGCAAATAATGAAGTGTTGGTTTTAGTAAGCAACAGAGAAAGAGCATTTGGTACCCCATTTCCTCTATTTTTCATTCCCACCACACTATCCCAGTCATCACCACTTAAAAGACACAGCTCTCCAATTTGGAATTATGCCCAAAGGGCTATCAAATTGTGCATGGTCTTTGATCCAGCATGTCTCTACTGGGCTTATATCACAAGGAGATCTTAAAGGAGGAAAAGGGACCCACATGTGCAAAAATGTTTGTGGCAGCCCTCTTTGTAGTGGCAGGAACCTGGAAACTGGATGAATGAAATAAGTTATGGTATATGAATATAAAGGAATATATTGTTCTATAAGAAACGATCATAAAGATGATTTCAGAGAGACTTACATGAACCGATGCTGAGTGAAGTGAATAGAACTAGGGGATCACTGTACATAGCAACAGCAAGATTATGCAATGACCAGTTCTGATGCATATTTCAAGAGTGGGGTGATTTAGGCCAGGGACAATGGTATTGTGATGAAGAGAGCCATCTGCACCCAGAGAGAGAGAGAAATGTCGGGATTGAGTGTAGATCACAACATAGCATTTTCACCTTTTTTGTTGTTTGATTACTTTTGGTTTTCTTTTTCATTTTTTCCCTTTTTGATTTGATTTTTCTTGTGCAGCATGATAATTGTGGAAATATGTATAGAAGAATTGCACATGTCTAACACATATCGTATTACTTGCCATCTAGTGGAGAAGAGAAGAGGAAGGGAGGGAAAAAATTGGAACACAAGGTTTTCAAGAGTGAATGTTGAAAACTATCTGTGCATGTTTTGAAAATAAAAAGTTTTAATAAAAAAGAAAAAAAATTTTAAAAGAATTTATAAACTCTAAAAAAAAAAAAAAAGACACAGCTTTCTGCAATGCAGGGGATTCTAGCAATTTATTTTCACCTGTTTGGATATTAGCATTTGCATCCTCTTTGTGTGAATTGTTATTGTTTGTCCTTCATTTCATAAGAGGACCATGACATCAGGAAGATGATGTCATAACTTTTAAGCAAATTGGATTTGTGAGGCTGGGCTGTGCAAAGCCATCAGCCTAATTCTCTCCCCCTGATCTATCTGGGTCCAGTGGCAAGATATAAATCAAAATGACTGAGATGGCCCCCTCATGTGAATTACATTGAATGAAACTGAAAGGAAAAATACATCACCAACTGTGATACATAATCAGGCAGAATAGCTCTTACTAATGTTCCCTGTGCTTTCACCAAATTATAGTACATTTAGTCTGACTTCTGAGCAAGGCTCAAATTTTATCTCCAGGATATTCAGAGCAATATCTTGGACTTAACCAGGTTAAAGAAAGAATATCTTAGAGGCTCAGATCCTCTAATTTTTAAAAATATTTATTGTGAATTTAATAATCATCAACACACTAAATTTCAGCATTCAAAGAGAACAAGGAAAAGGTTTAAGAAATAATTAATTTCCGTTACATACAGGAAATTGTTATACAGTTTAGTATTTAAGAAATTGACACAGCTGGGTCTCAATTAGTGCAAATAGTAGATCCCCTAAATCTGATGTGGCTGAATTATTTGAGTTCACACTGAATGTTTGCATCATATTAGAATGGATTACCATATTTTACATAACTATAACTTTGAAAGTGCACATTCAAAAGTAAGCAATGACTTTACGGGATTCATTGTTCATACTAATTGGGATCTCTTATAGTTAGGTATATACAAAGATGTGATAGCAGACAGAGAGAACAGGTAAATAGGTATGATAGTAAATGGTTAGATAGATAGATGATAGATAGATAGATAAAATCTATCACTATTCACTAATTTACCAAACCAGAAGCCCTTCAAATGGTCCAGCAAAATAAATCTGACATTGTCTGTTTTATTCTGCATCTCTAAACTATCATAACTCTGTCAAGAGGTAGAAAAAATGCTTCATCATTAATCATTCAAATCTAGACACTTATTTGATGCTTTCTAGAA
Organism: Sarcophilus harrisii; assembly: GCF_902635505.1. NCBI lineage: Eukaryota > Metazoa > Chordata > Mammalia > Dasyuromorphia > Dasyuridae > Sarcophilus > Sarcophilus harrisii. Next base: position 169,594,325 of record NC_045426.1, read on the forward strand.
AATATCAAAAAAATCTAGACAGAAGGTATAATTATATTCAGAAGTCTATATGTACAAAAATGCACCCAGGTGGAGGATTAAAAATTAAAAATAAAAACTGCAGGGAAACTTGATGGATTTATGGTTACCAGATCACATGGAAATAATGTGAAAATGTCATTTAATCAACTCCCTTGGGATTTTGTCAGGATACTTCTGCTTTTGTACTAAGTGTTCAATTTTGACAAGAAATCAAAGAAAACCATTTAGACATAACAGGGCAGCTTTACATTCATTGATGATGAGATCAGAGAATAAACATTTCTTTCTTACTCTATTGAGATTGTGGGCTGTAATAGGTGAAGGGGACCATCGCCCTTGCTTGAGTGCAATGTTCCTAGGCCCTAACTATTAGAAGCAACAGGGTACAGTTATCCCTTCCACAATGTAGGGGTTGGGGGTGAGGCATCTCCACAATCTGGAAAATCCATGTAAATTTTTTTTTGGCTCTCCCTTTGAACCAGAAAAAAAGTCTCCTGGCTTTGCAGATTTCCTCCTCTTTTTCTTAATATTATACAATTTATGTATATATTTTATGCATTTTTTAGTTTCTTAACTTTTTTTGTATCATCTTCTGATCTTTGTGTATCATCTGTAGCTTCTGCAAAATGGGAAAAGTCATGATATGGAAAGGATAACTATATATATTTCTGATGCAGGAATTATCTTCTGTCCCTTAATATCTCAAAGGAACTTGAATCTCATCTTCAATGTGCATATCTCTTCCAAAAATATAGGTACAACCCTTTTACATCTTCTGAGACCCTTTGACTCTCGGTGATATCTTTGTTATAACAGGTAGTTTGATGCAGTTAAAAGCGTGTTGGATCATTTTGGAGAGCAATTTGGAACTATGCCCAAAGGGTTATGAAACTGAGCATACCCTTTGATCCAGTAGTCTCACTATTGGGTCTGTATCCCAAAGAGATCATAAAAGAGGGGAAAAGGACTCACGTGTGCAAAAATGTTTGTGGCAGCCCTTTTTGTAGTGGCAAGGAACTGAAAAGTGAGTGGATGCCCATCAGTTGGGGAATGGCTAAGTTATGGCATTTGAATGTAAAGGTATACTACTGTGCTATAAGAAATGATGATCAGACTGATTTCAGAAAAGCCTGGAAAGCTTACATGAACTGATGCTGAATGAAGTAAACAGAATCAGGAGAACATTGTAAATAGTAACAAGATTACGTGATGATCAATCCTGGTGAATTTGGCTCTTCTTAACAATGCAGTGATTCAAGGCAATTCCAATAGATTTGGGGTAAAAAATGCCACCTGCATCCAGAGAGAGAATTATGCAGACTGAATGTGAATCAAACCATACTATTTTCACCTTTTTATTTGGTTTTTTTCTTTCTCATAGTTTTTCCTTTTGGTCTGATTTTTCTTGTGTAACACAACAAATATGAAAATATGTTTAAAAGGATTGTACATATCTAACTTATATCAGATTGCTTCCTCTCTTGGAGAGAGAGAAGACAAGTGAGAAAGAGGGGAAAATTTGGAACACAAAGTCTTACAAAACTGAATGTTGAAAACTATCTTTACATGTGTTTGGAAAAATAAAATATTATTGAAGGGGAAAAAGTGTGTTGATTTGGAGAAAAGGATTTGGGTTCAAATCCAAACTCTGTGACACTGGGCAAAACAACCTCTGGGCCTCAGTTTTCCCAAACGTTGAACTAGATGGTCACAAAGGTCCCTTCTAAACTCTAAGTCCAAGATCCTCCCATAAAATCTTTAAAGTCAGCTTAAACTAAACCTTTTCCATGGGCACCAGTGTAATCTGCTAAACCCAAGTCTCACTCCATGAACAGCCAACCTTCTTTTCAAATCTCATGTTTTCTGAATGATATCTCTCAGATCACTTCCTGTGTTCAAGTCATTTTTGGTCATTTGCTTTCATCTGCTTTTGCCTACAATTGCCTGGTACATTTCTCTTTGGGTTGATTGTAATTTTTGATCCTTTGGAAACTGTGCTGTTCCATGATTTTTAGTCAGATAGGATTCTAAAAAAATTTTTTTTGGTATTAAAAAGATAAGGTCAGGGAACTTCATTGTTGAAAGCATTGTATAATTCCCTAAATTCAATGCAGTTTATTCTTGCCTGCCGCCCAGTGAGACAGCTGTTGCCATAGTGGGTGTAGTGTGGAGTTTAGAGTCAGGAAGAGTTGAGTTCTGTGACTTATGACAAGGTATTTAACTTGTCCATGTTTTCCTTTCCTCTATAAAAAGAGAGAGTTTGACTCAATATCCTCTAAGTTCCTTAAGAGCTCTAAATCAATGATTCTCTTTCCTTCTTCTAATTCAATTCTGGACCCAGTTCATTGTCACTGGCGGCCAGACAGCCAGAACATGGGAAACACCAACTTTCCTTAATCCTACTTTTCACCAGATCTTCTGCTTCACTCTCCTGCACCATGAATGAATGGAGATCCCGACTCTAGACATTCTGTGTTTTTCGCTAGTGACCAGTCCTGTGGGCAATGTGAGGTGAACCCCCAAAAGGAACTGTGTGGTAAAGTTTTGTCTTTTATCTGCTCAAGGAAGGATTCAAATTGGCCATTTCCTAGAACTCTCAGATGTACATTGATTCTATGCCTGGTAGAGTCTTCTGAGGTCTAAAAGAGTGGCTGGTTTGTGGCCCCTTTTGGTAAATGTGTGTTTTGTATATTATTATGAAACTCCTGGATATATAACAGGATTGTGAGAATCAAATGAGATAATAGACGTAAAGTGTTTTGTAATCCTTAAGGTATTATATAAATGCTATTATTACTTATTGATTCTATGCTTAGGAAAACCAATGTATATAGTATTCCAGCATGTGTGTATACTCCTGGGAGGAACCACCTCATTATGCTGAGATAATGTGGTTATTGATGGCTGAACTATAATACTTTTCAAAAGGAGGCAGATTAACCAGAAGGCAGTGATTGAGAGCTAATTTTCATAAGGTAGAGCCACAAAGTTACATACCCTTAGATCAGGGACCTTTTGTTGTGTCTTAGACTGCTCTGGTAGTCGAATGAAGCATTTGACTCCCTTCTTAGAATAATGTTTTTTAAAGTGCATAGGATCACAAAGGAAATCAATTATGCTGAAATATAGTTATCAAAATACTAAAAACAAAACCAAAAATGTATGGGCTCCCTGTAATCTATGATTTATATGAATACTCCTTTTAGGGAGTGTCCATACTAACCATGGACTGTACAATAAATAGTAATAGATAAAATTGAAAGTCTTGGATTCTCCAATAAAACAATAACATGACACTTACTTAGAACTTTCACCCAAGGTTATAAGCACAAAACTCCAGGTGGGAATAAGGGATTCCCCAAAGAATGGCTAAGGAGGGCAGTGCAGGTCAGCAGCTACAATGGAGTTCTGTAAGCATAAAAACCAAAGTGGACAAGTACCAGTACTGAAGGTCGCAGGTAGATAGAAGGAGCGATAGGCAGGAAGAGATGAAAGATCTTCCAGTTCAGAGCTAAGTAAGTCCTAGAAGACTAGGGCACGATGGCAGCAACAATCAGAAACCAGAGCAAAGAGAATAGGCTCCAAATAGAGAAGGAATTAAAGTACTAACAATAAGGAGTTTGATATCCTAAAAAAAAATATTTTCTTTCAGTTTAGAAGCTTTTCAGAAAAGGAGCTCCAAAGCTTGGCTATCTGGAGCTTATAAGAAGAGAGAATTGAGGGTGATTGACTGAACAAAGGACAAAAGGGAAAAAAACAGTCATTCGTGAGAAAACTTGACATCTGCATTCATGGAGAATAGTGATTGATCCAAAGACCTCTGAGATTATGCAATGAACCCAAAATACCTCCCCTCCTCCCAATTCCCAGCTAAGAGCTCACTAGGTGGGCTCTGTCTAATGGCCTGAAAGATGTAGGTCACAGACAATTTCAAAGTCAGAAGAATGAACAAGCACAAGGTATAAAATGTGTTTATCTGGGCTGATTTATTCTTTCAAATGTAGCTGTGATTTACTCTTTCGAATGTTAGCCTTGTCATCAACTGCTTCTTGGACATGGAGATTTCCTCCTAGTGTCTCTCCATTTAAGGAGAAAGTCCAGGGCTGCCATCTCATAATTTCTCACTTAGCTGCAGAACTCCATCATGCCTTTCCCTCCCCTCAGTCACCTTTTAGCTCTTTAGCTCTTTTTTATGTGTGTTTCTTTCATTAAATTGTGAGTTCTTTGAGGATAGGGATTGTCTTTTGCCCTTTTTTGTATCCCCAATACTTAGCACAGGATCTGGAACATAACAGGCATTTAATAAATTTAATAATTGACTGACTGAATAGCTTTTGGTCATATATTTCTGGTAGTTGTCGATATAGTTTAGATATCAGTCACTTATCAGAATTATTTAATACAAAGATATTTTTTCTAGTTTATCATTTGCCTTTTAATACTACTTGTAATCATTTTCATCATGTAAAAACTTTGCAATTTCACATAATCAAAATTATTTCTTCTTTTTATAATTCCTTTTGTAATTTCCTTCCTCTTGTTTAATTAAATATAATCCCTCTAACCATGCTTTTCTTCTCTTTTTTTTAGTGGTATAACCTCTAAGATTCATGTCAGTTACTCATTTTGAGTTTACTGTTTTGTGTGGTGTAAGGGGACTATAGGCGACTTTAGTGTATTCAGCTGCAACAAAATGAAAACAAGAATGAGTTAAGTTTCTGGTGATTTCATTACTGTCTCTCCCAGCAGAAAGGGCACTGTCAAAATGGACTTCCCGAGTGACAACCTGAAGATATCACTAAATTCATCTTGGCAACTGCTGCTTCTTCGTGTTACTATCAACCTTCCCTTTTAATATGCCAAAGGTCTTTGCTGGATTAACTGGCCCTACATAGAGCACTTGGCTTTGCTCACATATACTTTGGGTAATTCATACTCCATATTGAATTCTCATTGGCTTTTAAGAAGTATATTCATTGAATGTTATGTATGAGCCAAGATCTTACCTGGAAAAGAGAAGAGGAAAGTTTCCATACCCCAATCAGTCACACCTCCTTATGTAGCTGTGGTAGGAATCTCTTGGCTTCTTCCCAGATTCCCAAGTGAATAAAAATAGCTCCTGAAATTCCAAGACAAAAGCTAACCCATGGAAAGGATAGACTTTCTAAAACAGTATTTCTGGGGCAAATGAAGCAAGGATTTCTGAACTTGGATCCTTTTTGTTTGTTTCTTTTCCCTAAAGAATTTCATCTGTGTGACAGCTTTCTAAAGGATAAAGATTTTTTTTTATAAAGAAATAATTTATACATAAGAAGTTACCCATACTTGGAATCATTCTTGCTGAATGAATGTTGACTCAGGAGTTTTGGGGAGGCAGGGCTTCCCTGGGTTATTGGGATAAATAACTCCACCACTTATCCATTAGATATAAATACCAGGGTTGGAAGCAAAAAAGTCCAATAAAATCTACACCTCAAATCTGACTTGGTGAACAGAAATGGTCTCCTTGCTAGCCTTGAGTAAGATGTTTTAACAACCAAAGTTGGGCAGAGGGTTTTTATCTTTTGACTTTTCCTCCTAGGAAAATTCTGTTTAAATGATATAGATAAACCAGCATAGTCAGAGGAGAATGACCAGGATAGCAAGAGATCTTGAAACTTTGTCAGTCAAAAATGGTGGAAGGAATTAAGAATATGAATCCAAGAGGAAAGATCACATAAGGAAGGGGTCAGCAAACTATGGTCTGAGGGCCGAATCATTCCCACATTCTATGTCAAGGGGCAGATATAATGCTTGGGTCATAGTTTGCTAACTTCTATCCTAAAGGACATATATATATATATATATATATATATATATATATATATATATATATATATATATATGTGTGTGTGTGTGTGTGCGTGTATGAGTGTGTGTATATGTGTATATAAATATAGATCTTCAGCAATTTGAAGGGGTGTCATATGGTAGAGGTATTAATTTTATTCTGTATTACTTCAGAAAGAGAATTAGAACTGATAAATGGGAGTTACAGAATAGCTTACTAAGTAATTATTTATTAAGATATTTAATAAAGTTTTTATAGTCAAATTTGAGCCTCACAACAGCCCCATGAGATAGATGTGACAGATTTTAGTTTCTTCCTATTAACAAAGGAGAAAAAAGTTCAATGAGGTTAAGTAATGATCTTATGGTGACACTGCTAGTAAGTGTCAGAGTCAGGATCTTTACTGAGGTCTTCTGGATTCCAAGTCCAACACATTTGTCACAACTGCATTATGTTTCATGAAGACATAACTTAGCCTGATATAAGGAAGAATGGGCTCTCTTATAGAACAGTGTACCTTGTCAGTGAAAATGTTCAAGCAGAGGTTGAATAGTCTACTGTCAGGAAAGATGAAGAGGAAGTATTTCATATGTTGGACTGGATGATTCCTAAGATCCCTCAAACTTTGGTTATTCTTGGTCTATGAACACATTCACTGTTCCTGATTCTTCTAGTCATTCCATTCTCACTGGTGTAAACACCCTTTCCTTTCATCTTTTATAATTCACATTCTTTTCTGTCATTTCTAAATATGTCCTGACATCTTTCCTCTATGAAGAATTCCCAATTCATTCATTCAACTAGTATTTAATAAATGCCTTAATTTAGAAAGGACAAAATCACCCACTGCCAGTCATCTTGTCTTGCCTCTCTGGAGGAGGGAATGAAGCTGACAATTTTGCACAACTCTGCCTCACTTAAATCCAATCACAAGCAAGTCAAGACATCACAGTGATGTCATTGTTCCTCTTTTAAAATGAAGGACCTCCATCAACAATAACAATATCAGAGAAACTGAGGCAAGTAGAGATTGGTTTTTAATTTGAATGTGGAGAGTTTAAACTAGGTCAACCAAAAGGGAATATGCTTCCAAAGCATTCAGTGCAGATAAACAGAGGCTGGGAGCTTATACAGAGTTCTAGCTAACCAGGCTTTGTAAACAGAATACATAACCTGAGTATAGAATTTTATCCTAGCATATTGCAGCTTTAGGAGAAACAAAGGCAGAAGAGGGGAGCAAAGACCCTAGGAGCACAGACAAGCCATACTTCAAGAAAAGAATCATAATTTAAGTCTGTCAGGATTGGGGTCAAGATAGGAAGGTCAAAGACAAGAGACATCTAGATATGGGGCAATTACTCAAAAGAAGGGAGTAATCCTAGCAAGGATTGAGATAATGCATCTGGATGTTTATGACACAATGGTATGTAAAGGGAAGTTGGAGCTTCAAGGTTTTCCTGGGTTCTTTTCTAAATTAAATTTTCCCAGTTCTGATTGCAAGGGAGGGAGTTGGCTTTGGCTTATTATCCAGGGCTTAACACCACATACCTACTACATACAGAAGACTGGGTTAGTCAGAGGAAAACATGAAATTTAGGTATGATATTCTACCTTCTCTCCAGACTCATATGGGAAGCTCATACTATCACAATTTGCACATTTTCCTATATTTTCTGTAATCCCTTATCTCGATCTTTCACAAATGTTTGCTCTGGTAGCCTCAGGCTTTATCTCTTTAATTTCTTTAGTTTCTTAGAAGAGTGACTTGTCCAAAGTGGTCATTCGATAAACACTAGTTAACTATTAAGAGAAAATCATGTCAATGGCTCCAGGTGGAATGTGTCTGCCTTCCTTCCATTTGTTCACTCAAAGCACTCACCATCTACACTAGACAGCAAACAGCATCATAGGTGAATAAAGCATCATAAATAACAGGACATTACCACTGCCCCCTCCCCTCAATCACCTCCCACACACATATAAATGGTGCGAAATGTTCCTCTTATGAACAATTAGAAGCTAGAACTTCCCTGGAGATGACCAGATCAACCCAAAAACGAATGTGTAGCAGTATTAACCAGTTGGTTGATCTACAAAGTTCCCTTCTGGGAAAACTCTTAATCAATCTTTGAGATCCTAATTTGGCTGGAATATTAGCTGACTTATAGACTTAGACTTTACTATACTATAGTATAGTAATTAGTAACTTTGCTTAAAAGACAAGAAAACCTGAGTTCTATCTCACCTCTAAAATATATTAGCTATATGACCCTAGCCAAGTCATTTAACCTTAGTCCTTCATTGTCATCTCCCATGTCCCTTAACTCTTTAGACGCTTAAGTTTCAGAGATATTGTCTGCATTGGTGTAGTTTCCCTAAATTACGAAGTTTAGATGAAAAAAAAATTCCTTGAAGACCCATTTCCTGTGAAGACTGCAAATGTTAAAAGAATATATTAATCCTTTGGTGGTTATCACATACATGTCACCGTGGTGTTATTAATATTCCTAAAGAATGAGAAAATCACAGAATCTAAGAACTGAAAGGGATCTCAGAGGGCAATAAGTCCAACTTGTACCGAAGAATTCAATTTAGCACATTGCTGACAAGTGATGATCTATCCTCCAAGGAGTGGGAACCAATTCCATTTTGGAGCAGCCTGATTTTTAATTATAATTTTTCCTTATGTGTCGATTTGAATTCTGCTGTTCATTAAGCACTTGTTTCTTATCTTTCACTAGAAAATACTAAAATACTATTATCAAAACCAGAAGTGGCTAGATTTGGGAAAGGAGGTATTATTTTTCATTTCAGATTCTTTGAAATTACCAGAAGAGAGAGATAATAGAATTGTAGATTTAGATTTGGAATTAACATCAGAGGTGATCAAAAATGACCTCCTTCCTTTACAATGAGGAAGCAGAAACTCAGAGAATTTCAGTGATTTGCTGAGGGTCATGTGACTACTAAAGTGTCTGGGAAGGGATTTAAACCCCCATTTTCCTGCTTCCAATTTCAGCACTCTCTCCACTGTCCTTTTCTACTTTTCAAAGAGAGGTGTCAGAAGGAGTCTTGAGAGTAAGAAAGAATAGAACAGGGAAGAGGGCACCATTGCTAGCTATGCTCCCTTCCTGCTGGGAATTTCAGAAATCCACGGTCACAAAGAGGGGAAGTAGGGGGAGGGCGGGAGTTGGCAAATGGCCAACAGCAACCAGTTTGGAGAGCTACCAGGTATAGCTTTAAGATCCTCTGATTGAGAACCCTGGGTCTTTTCTGCTTACACTGAAACTGGGGGATTATAAAACACTGTCAACAGGACGATGTGCTTCAGTTCCAGGAAAACCTTTGCTTGGACACTATTAATAAAAATTGAGGAATTGCCACGTGTACATCCTGGTTGTTCTTTCCCTTCTTACCTTTGTCAGTTTAGTAGCAGTTGAACCACTCCCAATTCAATTCAACAACCATTTATTAATGTAAAATTAGCAAGGCACTGAGGTAAGCTATAGCTATACAAAGACAAAAATTTTAAAAATATAGCCTGCCTTCAGTGAGTTTCTATTTTATTGGGGGTTTGAGGAATAACATACATAAATAATTACAAAATATTTATTAATCATTATTTAAGTATAATTAAAAGTGATTTCAGGGAAGGGAGCACTAACAATTAGGGGAAAACCTGGAGATATCTCTTGTAGATGGTGGTGTTTGATCTGGACCTTAAAGGCAGAGGAACTAGTAAGATCATTTCAGGCATGTGTCTATGCAAAGGCACGAAAGTGGATATATACCAGTAACATTTAGTAGTCCAGTTCAACTGTACTATATCACCTTCATGGTGAATTTACATTGTGAAGGTCTTAAAATACCAAATGGGCGAATCTGTATTTTATCCTTTGGGGGGAAAAAATGGGATTCACTAAAGTATTTTGAGTAAAAGGGAAATAGTGAAATCTATGCTTTAGAAATAACAGTGCTAGCCTGTATCCTATGTGCTTTTATTTATTTAATGTAATATTGTCTTTCTGTTTGATCATGAATGTATAATAGATTGTTTTATTTTCAAACTTCTTAGTGATGGGGGTAAGAAAGCTGATCCCCATAAAAACAGCAAACTACAACATCTGCTCTGCTTTTTACAGATTAGGAGCAAAGGTTCCCATTAGGCTACCTAATTTAAGCATGACACAAAAGAGCATCTCCTATACCTCTCTTCCCTTTGAAGGCTGCAACCCATCTGACTGTGATGGAAAAGTAGTAAAAGGATCAGGGGCTCCTAGTCCCAGCTTCTCCATAAAAACCAAGAGGCTGAAAATTCTTCCATTTGCCTATACCTTAACTAAGGTCCAGAACATTTTAGCCCCTTTAGTTGAAGGCCTCTTTCAATCATCCCTTATAAGACATGGGGGAATATTGTCCAGCTTAGAATCCAGTGGTAAGAACATTGAGGGTGGGTTTCTGTCTTTCACTGACATAAGAAGCAGAGATGTTGTACTGAGTGCCAGGCAACTGGAATGAAGGTCCTGCCTCAGTCCTGAATTGTGTGTAAATGAGTATAAGCAAACCACTTCCTCAGTTTCCTTTCTGGAGTGTCCTGTGAGCTTTTATTTACTTAATGGGATATTGTGTTACTATCTGAATCCTGAATGTGTTAATAGATTGTTTTATTTTGGAACCACTAAGTGATGGGTACAGGAAAGCTGGACGTAACATAACCACATTGCTTGGCTCCCCATTTCAGAGCTTAGAGGCAAGAGCCCTCAAGCAAACAAGGAAGCACTAGCAAGTTATTTTGGTAGACTGAAAAATGAGGCATTTTCTCAAGAGTTTATTCTTTGAATTGTTGTGTCACTGGCTGGGTTCATTAAATAGACCTTATTTCATTTAGAGCACATTTTATTAACTCCCATAGATCAAAAGGCAGAGCATATGTAGTATTCATTTAGTTCCTAAGCTATAGGAACTTTCACTAGGCTTTTTACAGTAATGAAGGATCAAAGTCAGCCAAAGAGAGCCAAAAATCAAAACCTAGAGATGAAATGGGCAACCTTGCTTCTGGACTTTTCTTTCTCTCCATCCATTCTTAGTAGGAGAAAATGAGATAATTTGAGAGCAATCCCAATATAATACTAATCATCTCACTGCCTCAACAATGCCCATTGGCCCAATCTTCTCTTTTCTATTCTTCTTTTATTGCATTTTAGAAAGTGTTATGCCTCAGTTTCCCTGAATTGTTCTGCCTCAGTTTCCCTGAAAGCAACCCTCCCTTCCTGGCCATTGGGACTGAGTGGCTCTAGCCACTCTGGCATTCCAAAGAGGCATAAAACTCTAGATGTCTTATCTCAAATGCTTGGGTATCTCCTGGACCCAGATTTCTTATATCTTGCTAGACCATCTTCTTGACCCCCCAACCTGTCAGAATTAAAAAATTATAGTCTTTTCTGGAATTTCCACTCACTCAGTACTCTGCCCCCCTCTTCCCTTTGTTTCCCTGATAGTTGGAACCCTATAAAAGTCTCTGGAATTAATTGCTAGATGCTGAATACTTTGAGACAAGAGGCCAATCCAGCCAGCTGGCTATGGTTAGTATGGCTTTACTAGTCCAACTTCTCCACTATTAAAATCCCTAATCTCTGTCTTGCCTCAGTTTCTCTAGCATTACAAAAGAACACTATATGTGGAGTCAGGAGAGTTGAGTTCAAATCCTAGCTTTGTCAGCTACAAATTGTATGATTGTCAACCTTGTAGTTTCCTTGTTCCAGAGATAAGGGGGCCACACTAAATGATTTCTAAATTCTCTAATTCTGTGATTATTCTTGGTCTTATCCTCTTACCTAGATTATTGCAATAGTGTTCTCTTTTAATCTGTGCTTTCTCTCATTGATCCTATACAACATGACTGGTAATCTTTTTAAAGTATACCCTTCAATAATATTGACTATTCAAAAACCTTCATTGGCTTCCCATTGATTAATGAAGGAAGTTTTAACTTCTTAGGGATTTCACCAAGCTCTTCCTGCTCTGTCCGACCATGTGTCTTTCTAGTTTTATTTTCCATTATATCTCTATGTCCAGTCTTCTTGCTTTTGTTCACTTTGTTTCTTCTCCTTGAAATATCCGTTTCCTATTTTTACCCATAAAATCCCATCCATCATTCAAAGTCCAACTTAAAAAATTGCCACCAAGTTGCCCAAGGAGGAGAGATCTAGCTCAAATTAGAATTTGCCAAGGCTCCTATTGGACCCATGAATACCTATCAACTTCCTACCTGTGTTGAGCCGATCCCTTTCCTTGCCATTAGGACTGGAAATTGAATTTTTAAAAAGAGTCCAGAAAAAACTTTGAAGCTCTGATAACCTTTACATACTATTGTGTCATAAACTCCAGGTGTATTATCTTGATGCTTGCTAGTATAATTCCCCCTCCATTTGAATATTACCCCTTGCCTCAATGTCTCCTGCCCTCAGTCTTCTTATCTTGACCCCTATCCAGTCAGGATTAAGTTATGATCCTTCCCTGGAATTATGGCTTCTCTGTCTTCCCAGTGTCCTTGCCTCCCTTATTTGTCCCTTGTCTGTTTCCCCTACAAGATTGTATACTCAGATATTCTGTTTGCATTTCTAGTTAGCTAGCCTAGTTAGCTAAAACCCTACATAAGTTCTCTGCCTTGGTTTATCTGCACTGAATGCTTTGGACAAGAGACTCATGTGGTTGGCTAGCCTAAACTCTCCACATTAAAGACTAAAAAAAAAAAAAAAAAAATCTCCACCTCAGTTTCTCTGGTATTATACCTGGGCAAGACAGGGAGACCCATTCTGGAAATAAAAGGTGGGGGGAGGACAATAATTGAATGCCTTTGTGTGTACCACTACACAGAATATGTTCTCTTTTGTTAAAGTCAATCAGACATTTCAAAAATGCCTAGTATATACTATTAAATATGCCCAAATCTCAGGATGTAACACTAACAAATAGAATATAGTTTGCCTGACTTATTTGTGGAACTAAAATAGATACCTCAAAAAAGAGCAGCTTCAGCTAAACCTGTTGTTGAGATTATAAATGGAGCAGAGGCAGCTGGTACATGTCACCATCAAAAACTGAATGACTGAAAATAATTTTTGCGTTCAGAGTCCAAAATCAAAGTTCCCAGACTTTGTTTCACATGATAGGGCTTAGCATAAAGTGATGCTGGAGGCAATCTTCTCCTTAATTTTATCACCTGTAGTTCAAACTGCCGGCCCTTTAATACTGGAGAGCTCTAGGAGTTGTGAAATATGCCCGTGGGAAGCTCAGGTTACACCTCCTCCTTTCTTTGCCCTTGTCACTTGGGATAGCACCCTTCATAAACATTTTCTCCTCATTATCTACTCAGTAACCCACTTTGTGCTATGGAGTACAGGAATAGGAAAATGCCTATAAAATCTTTAGAGAGCAAAGTATTCCCCACTGTAAGCACCCTTACTAGACTAGTAAATTGTTCTTTCCTACCCTTCCTACCCCTTCCCTGCCTCCCCAAAAGGAAAGTTATCTCTTGACAAGGATCTAGGAAAATACCAATTGCTACTTGGTAAAAGTATTCCAGCTGCACCTGCTGCTTTGAAAGCCATGTTCCTTCTGCTTCACATGCCTGTTAACATTGAGCTAGATGTAGTCATCATCATTAACAGGCACCCTTCCCAGGCAATCTTCTGCTGGCAGCAATCATCATCAATCCCCAATCTTCCTCCCTCAGCAACAGTTTAAACTGCTATTTTTAAACTCAAGGCACTTTCCTGAGTTTCCCGGACTCTTATAATCTCAGACTTCAACAGAGATTTAATTCTCATCTAATCAATCTGTCAGCCTTAGTTAGAAGGAATTTGTTTTCGTTGATCAATGTGGGAACACACTGCTAAATCCCAAACAGGTGCTTTCCAGCTTGTGACTTCTATCCCCCAAGCCCCAGGGTCTTTAGAGACAGAGGTAGCTGTCATCTAGTCAGTGTCCACTCCCCTCACTTTGTTGCCAGGAACCTCTCATTTTCTTCTTCTGGAGCAGCAGATATTCTTTTCCTAGCTTACTATTTGTCAACAGATTCACCATATTCTAGTCAAAACTTTCCATCATGCCGTCCTTCACATCTAGAATAAACAACTACTTCTCATCCTAGGTGAAATGTCCTGCATCTCTTTGAAATTTCCTGTCTAGACAAATTTATTATGAATAACTCCAATCAGAACTACTGCAGAACAGGGTCACTGAGATTATATTTTACTTTATATATAACACAAAAAGACAGAAAAAGCATCAAACTCATGGTCCATTGCTTCTATCATAGTGATCGGATTCTTATTCTAGGGTTTTGTGACTTATTCTGATTACAATTACCATGAACCTCATCAACAAACTCTGAGGAGTACTTATAGTAATGTTTTGGGAGACTATGTAGTTCTTGACTAGCAGACAAACAATAACAGCAAAATGTTGATATTAAAGAGATAGGCTTTTGTTTCTAGAAGTTTAAAATCATTAATGGAGCTCTGAAATTTTACAAAGGCAATCTATAATTATAACCTCAATAGTCTCCTAACAATCAATGAAAAAGCATTTATTAAGCACCTACTATAGTCTTTCAGTCAATTAGCACTTGTTAAGTATGTATTGTAAACTAAAAACTATAACTACTGGAGATCAAAGAGTGGCAAAATGTATTCCCTACCTTCAAAAAGCTTACATTATAACAAGGGAGACAACATATAAAGAACTGGGTAATACAAACCATATTCAAAGAGGATGAGAGAGAGAAAGAAAGAAATCGTTTTAGGAAGGGAAGAACACCAGGGAATCCCTCCTGCAGAAAGCAGGATCTTGAAGGAAGTCATGGGAACCAAGAGAAACAGGAAAGAAGGAAGCACATTCCAGGTGTGGAGATCTCACTGGTGAAAGATCACAGAGATGGGAGATGGAGTAACCAGAGTTGTTGGATCATAGTATGTTTGGAGTAAAGTATAAAAAAATTAGAAAGTCAGGAAGGAGTCACTTATGAAAAGTCCTAAATAGCAAGCACAGGATTTTATATTTGATGCTGGAAATGACAATGTCAAATCTATTCTTTTTTTAAATCATTTTAAAATTTTATTTAATTTCTTTAATTATAGCTTTTTATTTTCAAAATATATACATGGATAATTTTTGAAATTCATCCCTACAAAACCCTATGTTCTAATTTCCCCCCCCCTTTGTTCTCCCTTTTCCCCAGTTGGCAAGTGATCCAATATATGTTAAACAGGTGCAATTCCTCTATACATATTTCCACAAATATCATGCTGCAAAAGAAAAATCAGATTCAAAAGGAAAAAAAATGAGAAAGAAAATAAAAAGCAAGCAAACAACAACAAAAAGAGTTAAAATACTATGTTGTGGTCTACATTCAGTTCCCACTGTTCTCTCTCTGGGTGCAGATGGTTTTCTTCACCACAAGACAATTGGAAATGGTCTGAATCACTTCATTGTTAATGAAAACCATGTCCATCAGAATTGATCATCATATAATCTTGCTGTTGTCATGTACAATGATCTCCTGGTTTTGCTCATTTCACTCAGCATCCATTCATATAAGTCTCTCCAGGCCTTTCTGAAATCATTCTGCTGGTCATTTCTTATAGAATAATAATATTCCATAACATTCATGTACCATAACTTGTTTAACCATTCTCCAACTGATGGGCATCCCCTCAATTTCCAGTTTCTCGCCACTACAAAAAGGGATGCTACAAACATTTTTTGCACATTGGGTTCCTTTCCTTGCTTTATGATCTCTTTAGGATACAAGCCCAGTAGAAATACTCCTGGATGAAAGGGTATGCACAGTCAAATTTATATTTTAGAAAAATCACTTTGGTAGTTAACTGTCAGAGATAGAATTGGGAGAGTCTCAAAGCAGAGAGATCAATTAAAAGGCATTTGTAATAGTCCAGTTGAAAGATAATGAGGGTCTGAACTAGCATCCTGGCTATATGAGGGGAGCATATATGAAAAGTGCTATTAAAGTAGAAGCAACTTGACAAAATATTGGATATGGGAGAGAAATAGAGAGAGAGAGGAGAGGGGAGAGAAGGAAAGGGAGCAAGAGAGACAAAGAAAGAAAGGGGGGATGGAGGGAAGAAGGGAGGAAGAGATAAAAGAAAGGGAGGGAGGGAAGGAGAAAGGAATCACACCTAAATTACCAATTTGGATGACTTGGAGGATGATGGTATCCTCAACTGTGAGGTTATGTAGTGATGTTCAATTGTTTTCGTTATGTCTGACTCTTCATGACCCTATGTGGGATTTTTTTGGCAAAGATGCTGGAGTGATTTGCCATTTCCTTCTTCAGCTTGTTTTAAAGATGAGGAAACTGAGGCAAAAAGGATTAAGGGGTAAGTGATTTGCCCAGGGTCAATTGAACCTGGGACCAGCTAGGCTGAATTGGAACTCAAGAAGGAAAGTCTTTACCATCCAGTAGTAGGGAAGTTAAAAAGAGGAGAGGATGTGGTAGGAAAGATGAGGTAGGGTTTTTTGGATCATGTTGAATTTGAGATGGTTATGGAACATCAAATAAAAAATAATCCAAAGACAGAATAATGCTTAGAAAAGAGACTTGAGTTAAACATAAGAATCTGCATATGATATGCAGAGATAATAACTAAACATGTACACATACATGCACACAGAGAGGTAAGTAATTGCCCATCTAAATGCAAATCATATCTAGATAAAAGACATTCTTCATTCATTAATTTTTTTTCCAGGATGGATGATGAGGTCAACTCAGAAAGACTGTCATCAAAGAGATGGATGGTGAAAGAGAGAAAGAAACAGAGACAGATAGACAGACAGAGACAGAGAGACAGAGACAGAGAGAGACAGAATGGGCTGGTTACATGATAACAGTAAAGATAACCATTGAGTAGAGTAGCCTGTTTGTTCCAATGATATCTTCATGGAATTGACAGAAGGTGAAGTGATTTCTTAGTGCCTTGGATGGACTACTTATGTAAAAGTCCCATAGGATGGGCAGGCATTAATGAATTCTCTACAATCAATGACAGGAAAGGGCTAAGATCTGCTTGGTCATCTAAATTATTACTCAGTGTACTGGTTAGTGACATGCATTCAAGAGATGGTTGTCATAGGGATATTATCTATGGCTATAAAAGAGCTATGAGTTTTTTTATGCAAAAACAATTGTCCTCTATAGAGATGAACAAACACTCCCTTCAATACTCAAAGACAAAGGTCCTTTATACCTCTCAATTCTTAGAGGGATGGACACAGACAATTCTATTTGTGTATAGCATTCAGCCATCAAGTTTGCTTCCAAATGTGGCATGGCCATAATAGATACAAGAATTTGAATCTCTATTACTGGTAAATTGAGCCAGGCAGATAGCTCTGTGTTATTTTTCCCCCTTCATCTTCTAACTTTCTGCAAATCCCAGCAGGAATTCCATCTCACAGATCTCTTGTAGCTCTTTTTCTGGACCTTTCAAAGCTCATAGAATTGTAGCCACCTCCCATCTCCACCTAAAAGAAGGAAAGAATAGACATTAGAATAGTGTTAGTGTTAACATCAGAGTTATATGCTCATGGGTCTCAGCATCTGGTGGGTAGGTGAAGACCTGAGGTCTCTTTCTCTACTGAGGGCTTAGTTCTTAAATCTTTGTTTGAATACAGCCATCCAGAAATGAGAAAACCACTCTCTCCTTCCCCCAGAACATACACAGATTCTCTACTTTTTGCTATTGGAAGGGTTCTGAATCTGATAATTGTTTCACTATAAAATATTTATTTCT
This sequence comes from Sarcophilus harrisii, assembly GCF_902635505.1. Lineage (NCBI taxonomy): Eukaryota > Metazoa > Chordata > Mammalia > Dasyuromorphia > Dasyuridae > Sarcophilus > Sarcophilus harrisii. The sequence goes on from NC_045426.1 coordinate 169,611,992, forward strand.
GGTGTTATCTAATTTAGTTAACACTTCTTTTAACTGAGGACAGCCCTTTAATCTTGTTTAAAAAATTGTTTATTTGTTTGTTTGTTTTAAACATTAGGGAGCACCTGTACTGTAATATTAGCTTTTAGTAATTGGGGACCAAGTGGGGAGGAAGATTATCCTTCCTGGAACCAACTGATATCTAATATATGATTTGAACAGGAATAAAAATGAGTTGCTTTTAGAGTGTACAGTGGACATAGTCCTATTTGTGTAGATCTTTGTTCATTAATTTCAAAAAGGATACACCTGATCCAGGTGTCTTGTGACCTTTCAACTATGATAAAGTGATCCAGAGCCAAATGGCTCTCTGAAATGGAATATTAAAGAGGCTTGCTGACAAACAAACTTCCTCTCTCCCATTCCTCCTTCCACAGGACTTCTCAGCAAGGGAAGGATACAGTTGTTCCCTAAATGTGGCAGTGGAAACTCTTAACCTAGGAAAGAACATAACTTAGAGCATTAGACAGGGACCTTTCAAGTTAGACTGGCCTTTAGCCAACTTGCTCCTAGTTGGGTTGTTCATGCTGCAATAGGAAATCATTTACTCCCATGTCACCTTCCTTTGGCTTCTGAATCATGCAAAATGTGTTACTAGGACCCCAAAGTCCAAGCTGGGGAAAAGATAAAATTCCACCACCAAAAGTAATGTATATCTATTGCTAAAATAAAGAGTAAAACGGCATTATGGATGGGCTGCCAATACTGGAGCCAGGAAGACCGAGAGTCAAATTCTATTTGTGACAAATACTGATCACATAATTGGGGACAAGTCACCCAATGTCTCACTGATCTAGAAAATTCTTCAAGATTATACCAGGTAGAGAAGGTTTTGCTTTGGTTAGTGTGTTTCCTCACCTGGGAATTTCCTATCACAATGAAATCATAAGTCCAACCTCTATCCCAAATTTACAATTCAAAACACAATTCAATACAAAAAAAATGTAACAAACTTCTTTTTAACACAATGTAGCAGAAAGAACACCAGATGAGGAGTAAAAGGATAATGCTTCAGAATCCTAGATCTATTTTTTCCTTGTCTGAACCTAGGTACATCATATAATCTTGTTGAATCTTAGTTTCCTCACTTGCAAAATGAAAATATTGGAGTAGCTTTCCAAAGTTCTTTCTAGTCTAAAGATCCTTTTTATTAACTTTTTCATTTGAAAATGAAATAATCATAAACTGATTAGTAGGATATGATATCCAAAGAATACTAGTTTTCTACCTGTTAAAAAGCATATCTAGTTTAAAAGGTGTTTCTTCAAGGGTAGCAAGATAATGCCAACTATTTTAGATACAAACTCATTAATTCTGAAAGTTACTTGAGTATGCTAAAATAGTTAATGTATGGTTGTCAGTCCTTCACTGTAGCAGCTCTCTATAAAGTCTATGGCTCATATAATTTGGACTTGCTTGCTCAGGCCTTTCTAATTCCTTTATAAATGTACTAGTACCTTTTGTTTTTATAATATCTTCATTTCTGAATATTTTACTTTCCTTCCCCTACAAGGGGTGATTCCTTATAAATTTTTAAAATTCTTTTATTTATTTAATTTAAATTTTTTTATTTAAAAGATTTTTAAAATGTTAAAAAGCAGTTTGTTAAAACCAACCAACATATAAACCTCAAGTCTCAAGTATACAAATTGATCCATCCACTATGCAAAAGTGGTTTAGCCTCTTGGTCATTATAAATACATAGAATATAATTATTATAATTAAGTTATTCTTCCTTTCTTTTTTCCTTCCTTCCTTTCCATTTGTTGTTTATCCTTCATCTTTGAAGTAGATCAATGATTTCATGGGAGGGATGTCTTGATATGAATTGGATTTAAGTGAGTTAGAGCTGTACAAAGTCATAAATCTTATTCTCTCTTCCAGAATCATTAAAGTTCAGTGACAAGATAAAAGTCGGGACAATTGTTGATGGCTGGGAATGCAGTGGATTCCAGTGATGTCTTTGATGTCTGATCAAGCTCTAAGCTTGGTAATAAAAAAATTAATTTGGAACAAGTTGTTCTCATCCACCCATTCTGGGGGGAGGAGAGATGGAGAGCAGAAAGGATGAAGTCTTTTCTTGCTTCATCCCCAAAACTCACTAACAGGTTTGATGTTTGTAGATTACCTGCATCTTGGTTTAGCCATCTGCTGAGCTGGTTTTACAAGATGTGACTGCTCTACATGTCACAGCTTTTTGGTGTCACAGGTAAATGTTGGGTGAACATGGGAACCAAAGGTGGATGAGCATCCCTGAAAAAGGCTTAGCAAGCTCTCACACCAGAGGTGCTAGTCCTCTTTAAAGATTCTATGCAAACCCTTTTTCCTTTTACATTGCACAGTCATTGTGCATTTTGTTTTACTGTTACTACTCACTTTATTAATATTTCTTCTTTGGGACTATACTTTCACAGTATAGTAGTATTAAGTTTTCATTATTTTATTTTGTTCTATCCATTTACATCATTGTAGTTATTATGTATATATTTTTTATATGTATGTATATATATATATATATATATATATAGTCTTCCTAATTTTGCTTACTTAGTATTGGTTCATATAAGTCTTAGAATATTTCATATTCATCATTACTTATGACACCTACCACAATCTGTTTAACTGTTTCCTAATCAATGAGCATCTTTTACTCCCATGTCACCTTCCTTTGGCTTCTGAATCATGCAAAATGTGTTACTAGGACCCCAATGGGCATCTTCTATGTTTCCAAGTCTTTGTTCTTACAAAAAGTCTGTGTGTTTGTGTACTTTCTTTCTGTCTTGAGGGTATATGCCCATCAGTGGCATCTCTAGATCAAAGGTCTATCATAATTTGAAAAATATTATAATTTGAACTATATTCAATTCCATAACAAAGAAAGATGGAAAAACCCTAGCTTTGGGAACTGTTTCCTCTAAGGCAGACCCTAAACCACCTGTGATTCGGTAGATGCATCCTAAGCAATTACCTAAGTAGAGAAGAAGCTAATTGCTTATACAGCTGTAGATTTTAGAAGTGAAATTTTAATCCAAGTCCTCCTGACTCTAATTCCAATATTCTATACACTAGGTCATACTACTTCTAGCAAGGAAAAAAAATTTAAAGACTTCTCAGTGGAAATTATCAACAAATGTTCTAATAAGATAGAAATTGGAAGAAATAATATTTCCAGAGATTGTCAAATCTCCCTTACCTAGGTTACAGATAGAATAATTTGACTTCCAGGCACATCTGCATTTGCCATGGGTAAATATTCTCTATCTCAACTAAAATTAGCCTGAAATGCATCTTTGCTTCAGTGAATTATCTCATTTGTATGAGTCTAGGCTGAGTGATCACATTCTAATAATCTCATCACCAATATACCCAACACAGCTAGAAACAGTTTGGGGAATAGTTTTGGAGATAGATTGAAAGATAGTTTAGGCCAATGAAAGGCAGAATGGTAGAAGGGTCTATCAGCAGTGTTCAAGTACAAATTTCATTTTCAAAAATTGCTTCTTCTAAATATGAGTATGAATTAAATAGTTTAGGGGAAAAAATGTTTCCTTGAAAGTTTAGTATACAAATAATCAATATTGGAAACCAGGAAAGCATCTAATTTCATGTTATTTAATGTAACTTATTAGTAAATCAGTATCTGCACTGGTAAGTCAGTCTTCCTCCCCTGAGTAGCAGAAGATAGGATCTGCTGAACCATATGAAAAACTGCTCTCAATATTTCTTTTCCTATCTTCTTGGCTCAGTGGCCTGTTTGCAGTCTAGGGATTGCTAAGTGTAACACTAATATGCCCTTTAAAAAAAGTCCTTAGCCTAAAAGAGGAGGAAATTCTGGTGGAAATACTGCTGAACCAGCAGTCAAAAAACCTCTGGTCCCAGAACTGTAACTAGCTGTGTGCTCTTGAGCAAAATGTTTGGCTCCTCAGATGTCTTTATTATCCCATTCTGTCCCAGATTCACAGAATTTTTCTTTTTATACTAAAATCTTCCTTCCCTTCCTCTGTTAGATATTTGGAAGGAAAACAAAAACAAAACAACAACTCAAGGATGACATATGAATATAGATATTACAATGTTTACAAAAATATATTTCATTCTCTCATTAGCATGTACTCATCTTAATATATTTTTTCTATACCACATTTTAGAAATAACAAAAGAATAGATGATCATAAATATTTCTTTCCTACCCCCATCTGAAATAAAGCTCTGTTCCTCTTTTCTTCCCACTTCCCCTTAGTGAATATTTTTCTCTATTTTTTTTCTAAATGACTAAGTCCATAATTCATCTTTTGCTGTTAGTGAAGATAGAATTGGTCAGACTTGGCAAATGATTGGATATAGGGGAGAACTGGTAAGAAAGAGTGGAGTCAAGACAATATCTATGTTGTAAAACTAGATGCCTTAGACCATGATGGTGTCCTTAATAATAATAGGCAAGTTAGGAAGAGGGGAGGGCTTATAAGGAAAAAGAATGAGTTCAATTTTGGACATTTTGAGTTTAAGAAGAAGTCCATGAGACATCCAGTTCATGATGTTCCAGTTGGATATGAGAGACTGGAGGGTAGGGGATAGGATAGTGCTGTATAAGTAGATCTGAAAGTCATCATCCTAGAGAAGATAATTGAATATATTGGAGTTGATGAGATCACTTTTCTCTATAGAGGGAAAAGAGAAGAAGGATTAGATAGAGCCTTGTGGGATACCTACACTTAGCACACCAGACCTTGATGAATATTCAGCAAAAGAGATTGGAAAAAATAGATATATAGGAGAAGAATCAAAGAGAATGATGTCATAGAAACCTAGAGAAATGAAAGCATAAAACAGAGTGATTAACAATGTCAAAGTTTGAAGAGACATCAAGAAGCATGAAGATTGAGAAAAGTTCTTTAGATTTGGTAATTAAGGGGTCACTGGTAACTTCAGGCACAAAGAGAGCAAAGCAGGACTTGAAGTAAGGAACATTTATCTTCTTGAATTCAAAATCAGACAAAGACACTTACTAAAGACACTGGACAGGTCACTTAATCCTGTTTTCCTCAATTCCTCATTTGCAATATGAGCTGGAGAAGGAAACTTCTATTCTGGAGATGGCAAATTATTCTAGTATCTTTGCCAAGAAAACCCCAAAAGGGGTCACAAAGAATCAGACCCTATTGAAATGACTGAACAACATGAGAACTTAGAAAAGACCAGTTTCATTGAGGGATAAGGTTAAAGGAAAAGTGAGGGGAAATGAAGTGGAGACACTAATTAAAGATGGTTTCTCAATCAAGTTGTTTAGTCACAAAAAAAGGAGAGCTATGGGACTGAGTTGGTGGGATGGATGGCTCCAAAGAGGAATTTTTGAGGAAAGAAGAGATAGGGATATGTTTGTAAGCAGTAAGGAAATAGCCAGTAAACCAATAAACAAAATAAGAATAGCCTTAATTTTTTTTTCATTCAACTATGAGCTAAGATTCTCAGCTGAGAGGGTGGGGGAAGGAAGAGCCATAAGAGACTTGATAAAAGATGAACAATTTTTAGAAAGACTACTATGAGATGTGGAATAATAACTTTATTAGACAAGTATAAAATAATTCTCTTGCCACAGAGGAGCCCAATTGAGATTCGGTAACATAAAATTTTAGTCATACTTTCATGATTTTCTCCATCCTTATTCAGCAGCACATGAGAAAAGGAAGGCACCAAACAGTAGAAATAATCCAAAGCAAAGGCTTGGCAAAGCAAGATCAATGAGAGAATAAGGAGGCATAAAACTCAAGGAGAGAATTAAACTGATTTACTAAGGGGTCAAGTTAAGAAAGGAGGAAAGTGGAGATAGTGTAAGGATAATGGTCTGGGGAAAAAAAAAAAACCTGAGTAGTAGAGAGACTGGAGTTCAAGGTAAGGATGAAGAACTGGGTTTGAGGTTTCCAGGCAAAGAAAAAGGTGGAATGTCTCAGAATATGATCAGGTAAAGGAATCTCAAAATTCATAAATATGGCTGTAGTTCATTTGTGGGTGATATCAGGATTGGAGATATGATCATGTCTGTGTGTAGCTGTGGTGGCAGTAGTGTGGGAAGGTCATGGGAAATGAGTAATCTGAGGAAATGGGAAGTTAGATACATATGTTGAAGTCCCCCTTGCATGAGAATAGGAGTAGGGGAAAAGAGAGTCACTGTGAGTTAGGCACCAAATTATTAAGGAAGGAAGGAAGGAAAGTGTCCTGGAGGTTGGTAGAAATGTCCACTAATATCCTATTATTATCATAAAAGATGGCAATATAGTATCAAGAATATCTACAACTGTATTCCTTCACCTTCATTTTCCTTCTTATTTTTTCCTTATAAACTCTGTCTTTTGATGCTGATCCTTCCCATTGCTAAATTTTCCAATAGCTGCTCTCTGAAAGCTCCTATAATTAAGCTTCCAATGAATGGGTTTTCCTGAATCTGTCCTCCACTTCCACACACAACCCTGGAAAATTCCTCTTCCTTACTATCTCAAACTTCATATTCCCTTTCCACAACTATTTCCTTGGCTGTTTAAATCCTCTCATCTTTCTACTTCTACCTATAAGTTTCAAATTTTAAAAGCCCTTTAGCATTGTTTTTAGAGCTTAACACAGTGCTTGGCACATAGAAAGTACTTAATAAATGTTGGATTTGCTTACAAATAAATAGCTTCATTCCTCCATTCAGAAGCTAAAGCTCTTTTAAAATACAAATTTCTCCATACTCCCAACGCAAAGTCTCATTTTAAGAAGGAAGTAGTCTTAAAGCAAGAATTGGTTTCATCTGAGTTGACTGAAATGGAATACTTTGAAAATGGGTATTTTGAGAAAAAATGCTATCAATCAACAGTCATTTATTAAGTACTTTCTGTAAAGAAAAACAGCCAAATAATGGAGAGCTATCCAAAAAAGGGCCTCACAAAGTAAAAAGTACAGTGGGAATAAGTTTTATTACCTCAGTAAGATAATAGTTTGTCAACTTAGTATAACTAAGTCCATTTTGTGATTGAATTGTTTTGAGCAAATTGTTGTTGTATAATTTTTTTTCAATAAGATAAACACTTGAAAGGTATAATATTGTAAACATTTGTATATTCTTAAATAATTAAACAAATGGGTACCTTATGAAAATATATGGCAACAACTTTATCAGTACTTCCTCTAGTAAGCTACCAATCAAATTATGTGGTATTTACCACATAAAGAAAATCCATTTCTAACAATATAAAAAACCTACCTGGAGACCCAATTCTCAATCTATTCCTGGGATGGGCTCCTGTGTTTCTCCATGCTACAAGGTCAAGTAGCCTATCTTTGCTCATGGGCAGTGCTGATTGATGGGAGACTTGCTAGATGACCACTTCAGAGAATGATCACCTGAGAGGGAGAAACAGGTCCTTTTGCTATGGGAGAACAGCAAAAAAAAAAAAAACAAAAAACAAAAAAAAAAAAAAACTTATCAGAACCTCCAAGATTCAGAATGGTGATTTGTCTTAAAGAAAGGCGATTTATTATTGTTTTTATTCTTTGCATTCATTAAAAAGTTTAAGTCTAATTAGTGTTTCTCTCATTGGTTAGCATAAAGTAAATGGATTAAATAGATACTTTGTTCAGGCCTTTGTCATGGGGGATTCTTTGTGATCCCATTTAAGATTTTCTTAGCAAAGATACTTGAATGGTTTGCCATGCTACTAAGTCAAACCTAGATTGACATTACCTCCCTCAGTCTCTTCTTTCTACTGATTGGAGGGCTGGAGGATAGAATACCAAACTCATCCTAATGGGTTTTTGTTTTTGTTTTTTTTATAGAGCGGAAAACTAGAGTATTTTGCTCTCTCCTCTGCATCTGCTATTCAGTTTTGTTTTTTCAGCTTTATGGAACAAGATGCCTTTTGTACCTGAGTATCCCTGACCCTACTGCACTTCCAATCTCCACTTTCCTTCTTCCTTTTGTGTTTTCTCTTCCCTTATTTCCTTTGGGCAGAACACCCACAGGTAGGAATATGCTACCTTATGTGGACAGAGAAAAAGAAGGGAAGGGTAAAAGAAAGGGAAAGAATAGAGGGAGAAGAGGGGAGGGGTTTAACCAGCTAGATTTTTTCCTTAAGGACCATGACTTAAACTCAAATCACTCTGGCTTTCATTATTGGCTAATAATAGGTCCCAGGTCAAGCCCCAAATTGGTTGTTGTTTGGGTCCTGATTGGCTCAGAATGAATGTAAAGGGCAATTGTTTCTGTTTTGACCATATGTGGAATGGCAACCCTTAATTCAAAATGACTACTCAGAGATATCTCAAAGTGAAGAACAGAAGCTTTATTAGAATCTCTCGAGAAGTCAGCAGCCAGCTCACTGGAGTCTCAAAGAGAGGAGAAATGATTTTACAAAGACCAAGAGATGATTTAAATAGTTAAAAATCATGGGAACCCTAGACCCCCTCCCCCCATCTGGTTAATTTTCACTGCCTGCTTAGATGGAAGTAGCAAAGGTTTGCTAAATTCTAGTCAAGCCAATATAGTTGACTTATTGCAGATGTGTTTGCCTAAATTTATGGCGGTTGGTTTGTTATGTTTGCAAATGCTTGCAGGTGTGTTTGAGCTGGTATGAGCACTCTATTGTAAGGTTTGTATAAAGAATTTCATTTTTCCCAAACTCATCAGACCTTCATAAAGTAAAATTTAATTATAGGTTCAATCTACTTTAGTTAATGATTTTATGAGAAAACACATAATTCCTCATAATAAGGAGATTTATTTAGAGGTAAATAATCTATTAAGCCAGAGGGGTTAAAAGGTTTCTAGAATAACTAAGGAGACTTAGTTTACCTCAGGCTTCCTCAATCAACAAATAGAGATAGCTGGTTTGGAGACTTCTTGAATATCTCCAGGCCATTAAGTAATTAGTGAGATTCTTCTCTAAGCAATTAAGTAAAGGTCAAGAGAGTTATCTCGGATATTTCTGCTAGAAGAGCAAGTCTTTGCTCTTTTCCCCAGAATCTTCCTTGGTGCTGTCTTGAATTGCCCAAAGTTATTATTCTGAGAAGTCCTCAGTTTCCCATTTCATTGAACTAGAAACCCTGATCTTCCCCTCCCAAAATATTGTGAGGTTTTTTTTTTTTACTAGGTGAAAGAGGTCATTTTTGGTCTCATTTCTTACCTAGATTTAATCAATGCGTCAATCAAACTAAGACCTGTTAAAGACCTTGCCTTAAAAAGATCAGGGTCTCCTACTGTATCCAGATCCATCTTTAATTGTTTTTATCTATATCTTGCCACTTGACCCAAATAGCTCCACAGAAAAGAGCAAGGTTGGTGACTTTGTATAACCCCTTTCTCTTAAATCCAATTCTCTTGCATGTCATGACATTACCTCCCTGATGTCATGGTCCTCTTCGAGAATAAAAGACAAACAACACCTATAATCTTCCTCCATTATATTATAAGATCTTTGAGGGAAGGGACTATCGTGATGTAAACTTGATCTTTGGGTTGGGGGGAAGGATGGGCCTAGGTTAGAGAAACTCTAAAAAGGGATCACTCAACCCTCATTTCTCACCTCAAAAGTAGGAACTTAATAAATTGACTGAATTCCTACATAAGATGTGTAAGTGTCCATGTAACAATACCTGTGTTCACATTGGTTGCCTCAATGTGGCTCATGGGCTATATGAATAGATATCTCTGATATATGGCCCATATTTCTCCAAAGGAGAGTCCAATTTCCTCTTTGAGGGAAATAGGAGATGGAATATGGTTGAAAGCTTGCTCCTTCACTTGTCCATCTCCAAAAAGAATATCATATTAGAATTATAGCTATCACAAAAGACTATCACAAATAGTGAATAGGAATAAAATTTATTTCTCCAAAGAAATAGGAAACAGAAAAAGGAGAATTTATATAAATTAGATGAGAAAATTAATAGGAATAAGGGAGCTCTTTAGAGGGAAGAGAGCTTAGATCTTAGTTCAACAAAGAGAGGTTATATTTTCACCCAAAGGGAAAATTCTCTCTCCAAAGTCTCTTAGAAGGCAAATTGGAAATGAGGAACAAGTTAAGGAGGCAGTTTCTCTAACATGGCTTTAGTTTCCAAAATCTTCTCTGTCTTTCTGTTACTGCCTCCCTCCCTCAAAAAGGGAAACACCTATTTCTTCCCAAAGCATTTTACATCTCCAGCAACAATGGTTCTGCATGAGGTCTCTGCACAGAGAGGACTTCCAGAGCCATTGACGTGAGTTAAACTTTGTCATACATATTTTTTAGACATGCTTCTCTACTATTATGGTCTAAATCTACTCCTCCTACAGTATTGGGTGTATTTGTTTGCTTTCTGAAAATACAGCTCTGAAAAACAGGCTTTTAAGAAGCCCATTATGTTAAAATGGAGCTACCTGATTCAGCCTTTAAGCCCAAATCATTCTGGTTTTCCTTGAATGGCCAATAATAGTCCCAGCCCAAGTCTCTGTGGCTCATTGTTTTGATGGCTTAGAATGAATGAGAGTTTTCTGCTTTGATCAGAAAGGCTGAAGGTCTCCCTCTTCCAGATCAATATTAGTAAATTGGTGTCCCTTAGCTACTGAATGGGCACGGCCTCAGACAGACAGACATGGCAAAGACCTTCATTCAGGAAGGACAAGGCCACCCCCTGCATCCTGGGTCATTGATAATTGTCTTGACCTTTGTCTTGCCATTGTGCTAGAGATCCTGGAGGAGAGAGCAAGGCTGAGGATGACTTTGCACAGCCCCACCTCACTCATATCCAATTTCCCAGTAAGTCAAGTAACTTGCAAAGTCATTGGTCTTCCTTCAAGAACAAAGGACAATCAACTACAACCTCTGATACCAATTGCACCCTTGACCAAAGTCCACAGTTTCAAATGGCACTCGGCATTCTCTCAGCAATCTGGAATCATGTTTCCCTCTATGCAGTCGCCCTGGGCTTTGGTGAAAGATGGAGCGCACCTAACCATGTATATGCTGTTTCTCCGAATGGAATGTAAAATCATAGAGAATAAGGATTAGTTAGTTTTTTTGTTGGTGGTGATGGTCTTTGTTTCACCAGTGCTTTGCATGTGCTTATTGATGATTGATCAGTTTTCACTTCAAAATTTGCTTCTCAGAGGAAATGAAGGGGTGAGGAGAAATTTCTTCACTTTAGTAATTTTATGTAATGCAATTAAAACCTATTTTGAAAACTGTCTTTTTTTTACATTTTCTACAAATAAAACTTTTCTTATTTCTGATTTCTTTCTTTGGGGGGGGGGGGGCAGTGCATACATATAAATTAATCTTATCCCAAAACAGTCAACAAATATAGCAACCTAGTCTTTGACAAACCCAAAGATCCCAGCTTTTGGGATAAGAACTTACTGTTTGATAAAAATTGCTGGGAAAATTGGAAACTAATATGGCAGAAACTAGGCATTGATCCATACTTAACGCCGTACACCAAGATAAGGTCAAAATGGGTTCATGACCTAGGCATAAAGAATGAAATTATTAATAAATTAGAGGAACATAGGATAGTTTACCTCTCAGACCTGTGGAAGGGGAAGGTTTTTATGACCAAAGCAGAACTAGAGATCATTACTGATCACAAAATAGAAAATTTCGATTATACCAAACTGAAAAGTTTTTGTACAAACAAAACTAATGCAGACAAGATTAGAAGGGAAGCAATAAACTGGGAAAATATTTTTACAGTCAAAGGTTCTGATAAAGGCCTCATTTCCAAAATATATAGAGAATTAACTCTAATTTATAAAAAATCAAGCCATTCTCCAATTGAAAAATGGTCAAAGGATATGAACAGACAATTCTCAGATGAAGAAATTGAAACTATTTCTAGTCATATGAAAAGATGCTCCAAGTCATTATTAATCAGAGAAATGCAAATTAAGACAACTCTAAGATACCACTACACACCTGTCAGATTGGCTAAGATGACAGGAAAAAATAATGATGATTGTTGGAGGGGATGCGGGAAAACTGGGACATTGATGCATTGTTGGTGGAGTTGTGAACGAATCCAACCATTTTGGAGAGTAGTTTGGAACTATGCTCAAAAAGTTATCAAACTGTGCATACCCTTTGATCCAGCAGTGTTACTACTGGGATTATATCCCAAAGAGATTATAAAGAAGGGAAAGGGACCTGTATGTGCACGAATGTTTGTGGCAGCCCTTTTTGTAGTGGCTAGAAACTGGAAACTGAATGGATGTCCATCAGTTGGAGAATGGCTGAATAAATTGTGGTATATGAAAATTATGGAATATTACTGTTCTGTAAGAAATGACCAACAGGATGATTTCAGAAAGGCCTGGAGAGACTTACACGAACTGATGCTGAGTGAAATGAGCAGGACCAGGAGATCATTATATACTTCAACAACAATACTAGATGATGACCAGTTCTGATGGATCAGGCCATCCTCAGCAACGAGATCAACCAAATCATTTCTAATGGAGCAGTAATGAACTGAACTAGCTATACCCAGAAAAAGAACTCTGGGAGATGACTAAAAACCATTACATTGAATTCCCAATCCCTATATTTATGCACACCTGCATCTTTGATTTCCTTCACAAGCTAATTGTACAATAATTCAGAGTCTGATTCTTTTTGTACAGCAAAATAATGTTTTGGTCATGTATACTTATTGTGTATCTAAGTTATATTTTAATATATTTAACATCTACTGGTCATCCTGCCATTTAGGGGAGGGGGTGGGGGGGGTAAGAGGTGAAAAATTGGAACAAGAGGTTTGGCAATTGTTAATGCTGTAAAGTTACCCATGTATATATCCTGTAAATAAAAGGCTATTAAATTAAAAAAAAAAAAAAAAAAGTTCAAAAAAAAAATTAATCTTATCCCTTCTCCATTTGTTATTCTCCCCTCCCTTTTTTTTTTCTAATATTCTTTTACATTACTAAGTGAGGAAAAAGATAATTCCTACCCCCAAATGCAATTAGTTATTTATGAAGCTGAGAACCTTTCTCTTCATATCTAATCTGTTTTCCTGAAGGAACAGTACAACTAGCCTTTATTCAGTCTGTCTACAGGTCCAGCCCTTTTGTCCACAATCTAATCTTGCTGTTTTCAGACCATTACCTTTGCCCTAATCAAGATGCAAAGCTTTTCCAATTACTCTTCTTCCTGGCTTTTATTACCTTCTCCCCCTTTATCTATTACTGATGAAATTTTGTGTTGTTGCTTCCCCCCACACACACTCTTCTCCTGTTCTTCCATTAAAAAAAAAATGTAGGGCTAAGAGGAAGCTGAGTACTAATCCCTTTTGGAATATTTTCTTTTTTCCTCTCAGCCATACCTAATTAGCTTCAGTGCTTTCAAGGGGACTTGCTTCTGTTATTTTCTTCAGGTAGAGACTCAAGAGTATGATGAGGTTTAGATTTGGGGTACTCAAATGAAAATGAGGTCTAGTGGCATGTTCAGGTAGAGGGAGTGAAATAAAGCTCCCCTGCAATCCCTTTGGATTTGGCACAAGAATACCAAGTTAAATGAAGTCTGAGGATGACTTTGCACATCCCCACCTCACTCATATCCAATTTCCCAGTAAATCAAGTAACTTGCAACGTCATTGGTCTTCCTTCAAGAACAAAAGACAATCAACTACAACCTCTGGTACCAATTGCACCCTTGACCAAAGTCCACAGTTTCAAATGGCACTCGGCATTCTCTCAGCAATCTGGAATCATGTTTCCCTCTATGCAGCAGCCTTAGACTTCATAGCAAGGGTTCCCAAAAAAGGAATTTACAAATCCAAATAACTAGATTGATAAAAGAGGTTTATTATGGAATCTCCAAAGGAGAGCCCAATTTCCTCTTTGAGGGAAACAGGAGATGGAATATGGTTGAAAGCTTACTCCTTCACTTGTCCATCTCCTTACCTGAAGTAAGGTTAAAGTCTAGTCTAGTTAAGGAAATAGGTGAGAGTAAAGAGAAGGATCACTGGAAACCGTATTCCAGTGGACAGAGGCTCCTTGGCATGCCAGGTGTAAGGCTGGCATGTTTGGAACCTCTGCAAAGAGAGGACTCCAGCTTGGCTCATTTATAATGAGAGATTTAGCTAAAGGGAACTGTGGGTGGAGTCCCAGGTTGGCTCAGATACGATGGGGGCTGTGAGAGCCCAAGTCGGCTCAGATCCAGCAGGGTCTGGGGCAAGCCCAGATCTCCTATTGGAATTCAAAGGGATACTTTTGACCAGGATTTGTGAATCAAAGGTCCTAGCTTCCTGAATTGATAATGCATCAGCTAGGAGGGATTGCGAATCAGAAAGGAATAAATCAATCTGAAAGGACTAGTTCTTAAAAGGACCACAGACCGCTTCAGTACTATTTTCATTCTCTGTCTCTATCTCTGTCTGTCTGTCTCTCTCTCTTTCTCTCTCCCCTCCTACTTTTTCTTTCTTTATCTTGTCATTTTCTCCCACTGATATTTTACTTGTATTTGATTTAAAGTGGCTCTTTCCTTGAGAAAAATCACCAGAAAACAAAAACAAAACTTTTAACCCTGGACACTCTATTGAGACTACATCAGTCCAGTCACATAATTTCACCAGTATTATAAGGTAGCCAAGTTTCTACTGAAATGTGTTAAAAGATTGTGCTCACTTGAAAACATATGCCTGCTGGTGTTGGTATTTCAGGACAGCAACTTATACCATGAATTGAATATGAGGTGATTTTGGAGCCTCTTAGGAATTTACCAAATCTTGACAAAGAAACTCAATATCCCTGAAAGTTAAAGAACAAATGGACACAGGGAGAAATGCCAAGTGGTCAAATTGAAAGACAGATCACTATTTGTTCAATCACTTAAGAAGCAAAAAATAAATGTTTAGGGAAAAAAAGGGGGGCCATATTTTTGCTTCTATCATATTTGGTTTTATCAAGATTATACTGTTTTGGAGAAGTTAGAGAGCATCTTCTATGATAAGTAAAGGCCAGGAGGATCTGATTGTTTTAAGGAGTATGTACACCTTTAAGCATCATTCACTCATTCAATCAATAAATATTCATTGAGGGCTTACTATGTGTCTGGCTTAAAAAAGAAAAAAAGGGCAAAAGGCAGTCCCTTCCTTCAAGGGGCTCACAATTTAAAAGGGGAGACAACATGCAAACAAATAAAATTCAAAGCAAGCTTTATGCTGAATAAATAATTAACAGAGAGAAAACACTGGAATTAGCAGAGGTTAGAAAAGGCTTCCTGTAAAAGGCAGCACTTTAGTTGACACTTAAAGGAAAATATGGAGGTCAGTAGTCAGAAGAGAAGAGAGAAGGTATAGTAGGGACAGAGTGCAGCCAGAAAAAAATGCCCAGAAATAGAGATGAAATATTGTGTTCTTTGAATAGCCAAGAGACTAGTGTCACTAATTGAAGAATACATTGAGGAGAGTAAGGTGTAAGACAGGAGAGATAGGACAGGACTGGGTTATAGGACGTTTTGATTGCCAACAGAGGATTTTGTATTTGATCTTGGAGAAGATAGAGAGCTACTGAGTTCATTGAAGTGGGAGAGGAGTGTGACATGATCAGACATTAGCTTTAGGAAAATCTCTTTAGTGGCTAAATGAAGGATGGATAAGAAAGGGAGAGACTTAAGACAGACTGACCCACTATCAGGATATTGTAATAATCAATAATACAGGTGAGAGGTGATGAGAGTCTGCATTAGAATGGCAGTGTCAGAGATTGTGTTCAAGAGATATTCCAAAGGTAAAATCAACAGGTCTTGGCAACAGATTATACATGTGGGATTAGGATAGGGAATCCAGTATGACCTCTAGGTTACAATCCTGAGGGACTGGGAGGATGATACAGATGAAGGAATGAGGGGATGGTGTGGATGAGGTCCTGGGTCACTAGGTGGAGTTGGCAGAGAAAGACTGAAGTACTGATGAGATTATAATCCTCTCTGAGGTAAACAGGGAAGGGCACTGATGGGGATCACCTCAGCCTTACCTGTCCCACCTTCTGGGGAGGTCTTAGGTAGGCTCATCTTGCTGTGAATAAATTTCCCCTATAAATCTGTCCATGGCCCACACCATTTTTGCTGAACTCCTTTAAGTTAAGTCTGCATTGGTAGCGTTTTGTCTTGTGGTGGCTTTCCTTGTCACCCTCTTCCAGGTCTCTTGGTGTCTTTCTCCTTCTTATAACAAACTCTTTTTAAATTTTATTTTATTATTAAAACTTTTTATTTTTAAAACATATGCATGGATAATTTTTCAACATTAACCCTTGCAAAGTCTTGTGTTCCAACTTTTCCCCTCCTTCTCCCCCCACCCCCTTCCCCTAGATGGCAAATAATCCAATATGTGAACTCTTTTAGAGTCTTAAATTCCTCCATGCAAGACAGTCAATGGTATACTTCCATTTCATGGAATATTTGCTTTCTCTTGGTTAATTCTGAGTTCTACTAAGGAAACTTGTTTTTTCATTGTTAATTGTTAAAAACCCTTTTTTCTTGCTCTCCCAACTCTATTTCATATTTACCATTCCTGGTGTCTATTATATCTTTTCATTTTGTCTGCAATCTCTTCTCCTAAATAAATCAAACATTTCCCAAAGAGAAAGGTCATTGTGAATTCCTCACATAACCAAACCCCAACATTTGGTGCCTGAACATCAATCTCACCATTGTGCTGTACCCAAACACATCAGTGTTGCCCTCTAAAGTAACAGGGAAAGTGTGTGGATGGGTGAGGAAGGAAAGATTTAATTGAAAAGATAATGAGTTCTATTTTGGACATATTGAATTTGAGATATCTTCTGGACATTTAGTTTATAATATCTGAAAGGCAGTTGAAGCTGAAAGATTGAGGCTAGCAGAGAGTTTGGGAAAGGACAGGTAAATTTGAGAATCAACAATATAGAAATGGTAATTAAATCGATGAGGCCTGATGAAATTACTAACTAGAGCAGTAAAGAGTGAGAAGAGAACCCAGGATAGAACTCATGGGACCAGAATGTGATCAAATGAGGACCTAGTAAAGGATTCAGAGAGGAAGCAGTCACATAGGTGGAATGGGAACAGAGAGGGAAAAGAGGATCAAGGAGGAAAGTGTGATCAACAGTGGCAAAGGCTGCAATATGGTCAAGGAGAATGAGGAGTGAGGGAAAGCCCTTGGATCTGGCAATTAAGAGATCCTTAGTAACTTTGGAAAGAATGTTTTCAGTGGAATCATGAGGTTGGAAGCTGAATTGTAAAGAGTTAAGAAGTGAGAAGAGAAAAAGTAAAGGCACCTACTATAGATTGTTTTGGAAGGTTTAGCTGGATTGACCAGATTTGGTGGAAATTGTTGATTAAGGCCAATAATTATACAAACTGAAGAACACATAGTGAACAAAATTACTGAAGACTGAGGAGATAGTCCCTCCTTTGACACCTTTGTTTTCCCTCCTTGAATAATCTGTTCCCTCCCAGTGGAGCTGAAGAGTTCAGCATTTCAACTAGTGGTCCTAAATACAAGTCCCCATAGGAAAATTTGATAGGAATAGTATCCTAACTTGTTCCTCTATGCAAGTTAGGCTAAATTTTTCTTAATGGATATTGAGACATCCTTTAGATTTGATTGATTCAGGTGACTAAAGTCTCAAACTAATGATATCACTTCCTCATTATCTGAATATAAAACATCTTCAAGAAACTCCAGATTTGTTCTCTGATTGACGCATGACTGAAGGATCATGATGCGCAATCTATACAAGGGAGCTTTGCTCAGATGAATCAACTTGAGATGTTCTTAATTCCTATCCTTGGTGAATATCTCTCTTCTGCTATGACTAAGTAAACTTAATTTTGTTAACGTTAAATGACCTATGATAACAGCCAAAGTTAGGGTAAACTGAGGCATAAAGTTCCACACATTATCAATTTATAAGTAAGCCATGCAAATTTACCCCTAAATTGGATCTCAGATTCTTCAACAAAGCTAAAAATATGAATGAGTAGGATAATTTTAGTTTATAGTTTTTGGGGAGTACAGATCAAAAACAGGACTTTGTATGAGGGGAACAAGTTCTAATTGATTACATAATGAATGGTGAAATCAGTATGATTGGTTACGGATTGGTGAAGTGTGGGGGACAACATAATTGGTTGGAAACTGGAAGTAAGAAGCTAGGAACAATTCCCTCCTTCTCTCCTGAGGATAAGAAATCTTCAATGTTTGAGTCCAGCTGCAAGATCAGAGATAGTGGACCAGACTTCTTTGAAAGATAAATTAGTGGTATATAGATAATGGACCAGACTCCCTCATGTCCACCCACCTCTCAAGGTTAGCACATTTCCTTGAGGCAAGGATAGAACAGTAATTAGCAGGAAAACAATTTCTAAAGTTAACTCATTATAAGCCAGTCAATTTCTGAGCTAAATTCAGAGACAAAGAACCATGACTTTAAACAGTAACAGGACAAAATTAACTAAAAACAATTCAGAATCAATCTTGATCATTTCACTTTGAGTGTCTTATTTTGTTCCCGTATTATACTTAAAACTACCATGGCCCAGCCCAGAACAAAAGGCCTTTGAAGAAGAAGAAGAAAGGTATTAAGAGTGACCAAATTGGGGGCAGCTAGGTGGCCCAGTGAAGAGAGCACCAACCCTGAAGTCAGGAGGATCTGAGTCCAAATCTGATCTCAAATACTCTTTACACTTCCTAGCTGTGTGACCCTGGGCATGTCACTTAACCCCAATTACCCCAGGGGGAAAAAAAAAGTGACAAATTGGAAGCAATGGAAAACAATGGAACTCATCAGTGAATGTCAAAGATCAATTAATCCAACTCCTTTATTCTATTACCAAGGGAATAGAAACTCAGGGAGGTTAAATTATCCAGTCTACTTGTACTTGTACAGGCTCTAATAAATTAGAAAAACTATGCCTTTCGTTGCCAGATAGTTTGTTTGCAAATGCTATTAGTCCTGCACTTGTTTAACTGATCTATATACCCCAAATACTGCTGAAGTAATATCTTTATGCAGTAAATTGGGGAAAAAATTGTAAGTAAATTCTCAAAAATAGGAAGTGGGAAAAATTTGATTACATACTAAGCAATCAAATCTATATATTTTGATTTTCATATGTGTTTAGGCCTCATTGACCTAAATTCTCCCCAGAATGATAAGTATGAGTATATAGCAGTACAATATATTTTCAGTAGCCTCTTTAAGCTCCCTGTCTTTCAGCATATGATTTCTTTCTATAATGTTCTTTGTGTGTGTGTGTTCTTCTATGTGATCCAAATGTAATCAGGAATTTACTTCATTGATTTAGAACATTTGTTATTTTCAAAGCAATCCAATTTAAATGAACAAATATTTATTATGTTTATTATTTTCAATTATAATTAATTAATATTAAATTGATTAAATAAATTATAAGCAAATAAGAAATAATTTAATTAATTGTTGTAGATCAGAAACTGAACTAAGTGCCAGAATAGATAAAAATAAAATAGTCAAAGTAATTATATTTTACTCAGAGAATTTAACATGTATGGAGATGTGAGTCAAAGTTAATTTGAAGAGGAATAGAG
Source organism: Sarcophilus harrisii (assembly GCF_902635505.1). NCBI lineage: Eukaryota > Metazoa > Chordata > Mammalia > Dasyuromorphia > Dasyuridae > Sarcophilus > Sarcophilus harrisii. The sequence continues at coordinate 169,631,582 of NC_045426.1, forward strand.
TAGTATTAATGACTGGGAGTAGGGAGACAGGGAGAATAGTGATTAAGGGAGACTTTACACAGGTATTATGTGATCTGATGCCTGTAGAAAGACAATATTCTGGAGACAGAGATAAAGAGAGAGTGTATTCTAGGAACATTCAAGGAAGGAAGAAGACAACATTGGTGACCATTGGTCAATGATGGTTACTTCCTTTTAGTCTATCCAATGAAAAGACTTGGGTCTTTTGCTATTTCAATCTTGACAAGCTTCCTGCTTGTCGGGTCCACAACCACGTGGTGGGAGCTGGAATGCCTCTCCCTGCAGATACTAAATAAATGCTTCCTTTTTGTACCTGAAGATGTTTCTGATTAGTTATTTTTGGGAAAGGGGCTCTAGCAGCTGGCCCACACAGAAGGAAAAGGAAAGAAAGGGAAAAGAAGGGAAAGAGAGGTGGAGAAAAAGAGAGAAAGAAAAGACAGGAGAAAGAAATAGAAAGATGGGGATAAGGCGGGGAGGGATAGACAAGCAGAGGGAGAGGCAGGGGAAAGATAGAGATAGATAGAAATCATTAAAAATCCACATGTACAAAAGTGTTTGTGGCAGCCCTGTTTGTAGTGGCCAGAAACTGGAAATTAAATGAATGCCCCTTAGTTGGAGAATGGCTGAATAAATTATGGTATATGAATGTTGTGGAATATTATTGTTCTATAAAAAGCAATCAGCAAAGAGCAGGTAATGAGGAATGAGATGATTTCAGAGAGGCCTGAAGAAACTCGCATGAACTGATGCAAAGTGAAGTAAGTAGAACCAAGAGAACATTGTACACATGGACAACAAGATTATATGATGCTCAACTAAAATAGATTTGGTTCTTTTCAACAATGAGGTGATTTAGGCCAATTGGAAAGAGCCATCTGCATACAGAGAGAGAACTATGGAGACTGATTGTGGATCACACATAGTATTTTTGCCTTTTTTGTTATTGTTTGCTTGTTTTTACTTTCCTATTTTTTTCCCTTTTGATCTGATTCTTCTTGTGCGTCATGATAAATGTGAAAATATGTATAGAAGAATTGCAGGTCTTTAACATATATTGAATTTCTTTGCTGTCTAGGGGAAGGAGTGGGGGAAAGGGAGAGAGAAAAATTAGGAACGCAAGGGTAAATGTTGAAAACTATCTTTGCATGTATTTTGAAAATAAAAGGCTATTATTAAAAAATAAATAAACAATATATTATTTTAAAAAGAATAAAGGACAAACAACCTAGAGCTAAATATAATATTCTAGTTGTGGTCTCACCAGTATGGAATTGCCCTGTTTTAGGGGTGAAATAAGGTTGGAAATCCTTCATTGTCTCCACTGCCGGTTTTGGATTCCCACCCTGCCAGTCAGCTGAAGTCAGAAATGAGAGCTAATTCATTTGGGTATAACTTTTCCACTTTTGTCCTCTATTTAAATGCAATTATATCTGGGGGCATAAATTTTATCAGTCATTTATACCTTAATATGAATGAATTTATTAGATCCCTGCCTAAGGTTTTGATAAGAGCTGGAGTTGGAGAAAGTCCTATATTGGTTTTTAAAGAGAGAAGGGAGAAGTATAAATAAGTCCATGAAAAAACTTTGCCTACTTTCACAATTTTGCCTAGATGTGTCTCTGTCCTTTTGTACATTTCATTGCTAAATAATATGTGTATCATTTTTATACTTGGTCTGTTTCACTCCAAATTAAGTCAAAATTTTCAATTTTCCATTTCAAAATAAATAATTGAAAAATCATTTCACTCCTAATGATTACATCATGTTCATTCACTTCCTAGGATCTGAATCATTTCAGAATTTCTCTCTCAGTCATCTGCTATAACTTCACAATCAAGGTTACCACAATATTCTTCCTATGTGTTTACTTACTGTGCTTTTTAATCTTAATTCAAACTCCTTTCCAATCTCTGCTTACTTAGATGCTCTTTTCCTTCTGATGAATGGCTCCCTTTTTCCTTACTAAAATTTTAGGAAAATCAACAGAAGCTAAAGGAAAAAAGTTTCACCCTTTAGTTTTCCCTTTTATCTTACTTGTTATATTTTGCTGCCACCCCTTTCTTCCCCACCAATTTTATTACTTGTGTCATCATCTCCACTAACACATCCTTGCTTTTATCAGTTTCCTTCCTACTCCAGGGGTAAATATGGTACCCATGATGTAACCACAGACAGAGCAGGCAAACATTTTTATTCCTGGTTCAGGCACAAAAATCTCTGTGACACTGAACAAATCTAAGTTCCTTCATTTATAAATGTTAGAGAAGCCCAGATCCTTCCCATAGCCGTTCAGGTAAATTCCTATTATCTTGCCCCAACTGAAAGTAATCTCTCTTTTTGTCTTTCTCTGTGTCTCTCAGTTTTTATCTCTGTCTCTATCACTCTCCACCCTCCCCCCTTCAAATATTCTCAGAATATTCTCTCTGTATCTTTCTCTTACCCCTTTCTTTTTTCTTTTCTTTTTTTATTATAGCCTTTTATTTACAAGATATATGCATGGGTAATTTTTCAGCATTGACCCTTGCAAAATCTTCTGTTCCAACTTTTCCCCTCCTTCCCTCCACCCTCTCCCCCAGATGGCAGGTAGACCAATACATGTTAAATATGTTAAAATATATGTTAAATACAATATATGTATACATATCCATACAGTTATTTTGCTGCACAAGAAAAATTGGTCTTAGAAATAAGGTAAAAATAACCTGAGAAGGAAATCAAAAATGCAAGCAGACAAAAACAAAAGGAGTGGAAATGCTATGTTGTGATTCACACTCATTTCCCATAGTTCTTTTGCTGGGTGTAGCTGGTTCTCGTCATTATTGAACAAATGGAACTGATTTTCTCTTGCCCCTTTCATAGTCTAACCTGTACTGTGCTTATTTGTGTACATTTATTTATCCTATTAGAAAATTTGCTTTTTTTGCAAATATTTTTGCAATTGCAAAAAAAAAAAAAAAAAAAAAAAAAAGAAATTAAAGGAATTAGAGCAGGTAATGAGGAAACAAAATTATTACTTTTTGTAGATAATATGATGGCTTACTTAGAGAATCTTGGAGAATCAGCTAAAAAACTACTAGAAACAATTAACAACTTTAGCAAAGTTGCAGGATATAAAATAAACTCTCAAATCCTCAGCATTTCCATATGTTACCAACAAAACACAGCAACAAGAGATAGAAAGAGAAATCCCATTTAAAATAATTGTAGAAAATATAAAATATTTACCAAGACAAAGCCAGAAATTATATGAACACAATTACAAAACACTTTTGTACAAATAAAGTTAGATAAAAATAATTGGAAGAATATCAAGTGCACATGGGTAGGCCTACCTAATATAACAAAAATGACAATTCTACCTAAATTAATCTATTTGTTCAATGCCATCCTAATCAAATTGCCAAGAAATTACTTTATAGAGCTAGAAAAAAAATAACAAAATTCATCTGGAAGAACAAAAGGTCAAGAATTTCAAAGGAATTAATGAAAAAAATGCAAAGGAAAGTGGCCTAGCTGTACCAGACCTAAAACTATATATAGCTTTTGGAACCGGCTAAGAAATAAAGTAGTAGATCAGTGGAATAAGTTAAGTCACAATGATTATACCAATCTAGTGTTTGATAAACCTAAAGACTCCATCCCAGAGAGATCATAAAAGAAGGAAAAGGACCCACATGTGCAAAAATGTTTGTAGCAACCCTGTTTTGTAGTGAAAAGGAATTAGAAATTAAATGGATGTTCATCAGCTGGGGGATGGCTAGATAAATTATGGTATATGAATGTAATAGGATACTACTGTTCTATAAGAAATGATGAGCAGTCTGATTTCAGAAAAGCCTGAAAAAGCTTACATGAACTAATAATAAGTGAAGTGAGCAGAATCAAGAGACTATTGTACACAGTAACAGCAAGATTATATGATAAGCAACTGTTATGAACTTGGCTCTTTTTAACAGTGAGGTGACTTAAGGCAATTCTAATACACTTGTGATGGAAAATGCCATCCACATCCAGAGAGAGAACTGTGGAGACTGAATTTAGATCAAAGCATAGTATTTTCACCTTTTTTATTGTTGTTCTTTCCTTGATTTTTTTCTCATTTTTCCCTGTTCTGATCTGATTTTTCTTACACAGCATGATGAGTATGGAAATATGTTTAGAAAAATCGCACATGTTTAACTTATGTAGGACTACTTACTCTCCTGGGAAGGGGGGAGGAGAAGAGAGAAAATTTTGGAATGCAAGGTTTTTCAAAGATAAGATAAATGTTGAAAATTATCTTTACATGTATTTGGAAAAATAAAATACTATTAAAATTTTAAAAAAGAAGATTTGCTTTTTGAAGGCCGTCACTGTACTATTGTTTTACCTTAATATCTTTACCTAGTATTATAATTTCCTTATATATGGTAGGTATAAATTGATTTAGCTATGTACCCAGGTATGCCTGGGTATTGTCTTAGCAATTAGCTCCAATAAAACCATATTTAATAATGAGTCATTGAAGATGGATGTTTCATAAGTAGTTTATATATACTCTTGGATGGGCCTTCAACAAAACTACACACAGACAGAGATTTATAAAGGTAAAGAAAAATGCAGAGCAAAAAAGGGGGATGTGACAAAAAATTGGGCTTGAATACCTGGAGAGAGACTAGCTCTATTTCTCCATGTGCCATATGACAAACACCAAAATGGATCCGTTCCTGAGTCATGCTGAGACTCTGTACCAAATAGGAACTAGATCTAAACCAGAAAGAAACACTAAATAGAGAAAAAAACAATATTGTGAATTATAGAGATTATTAAGGTCAGAAGGAGGGACTAGCTTCTTTATTGAATCTGAGTGTTTTCCCATTAGGAAAGTACCATCATCCAAGGTGGTACTATAAGTTTGAAGGATTTATCAGGCTCTAAGGAAGTGGGATTCATCAGAAAGAGGGCATGCTTGTCCTATTTAGCAACTGTTTTTCCTGAGGGAGGTGAAGGGGGTGGGAGAAAAGGGGTGAGTCCAGAGGTCTTTATAAGTCCCTGTGTCAGAAAAGGATTGTCTTGACTATTTTGAAATTTGTTCAAAGTTAGACAAAGTGAACCCTATATTTGGTATTTGAGTACTCGCATGGTAACTAAGAATTCTTTTCTTTTGTTTTGGAAATCGAGATATGAACTAAATTCTAGTGTTTCTGGGGAAAATCTAGGGTGGAGAACCAAAAATAAAAGCATGATTATTAAGAAATTCCTTCCTGCCTCTCACACCCACACAAAGTCTATGTAAACCCACAAATACAGTTCTAATCTGTGATTTTCATTTCATTATATAGAGACCCTTATAACAAAGTTTCTTATAGGATTTTGGGAAAATGGGAGCATGAGAAGTTGTACCAAAACTCAGTTTTCCTTCCTTATCTCAAAATACCTAGTAATTCACTAGATAAAGAGAAAGAACCAATAAAGGAGATAACAGAAGAGAAATCTTCAGAAGAAAATCTTCATTATATAACGAAAAAACTGATGTAGAGGGCAAGCAAGGAAAAGCTCCTAATAACATGAAAAAATATTATGGCCTAAAAGAATAAGTGGCACAGAGGAGAACTGGAATGAGGAGAATCTGTATTCAAATCCAGCCTCAGACACTTATTATCTGTGTGATTATGGACAAGTCACTTAATCCTATTTGCCTCAGTTTCTTTCTCTGGAAAATGAGCTGGGGAAGGAAATGGCAAACAACCACTCCAGTATCTTTGCCAAGAGAACCCCAAATGATGTCAGGAAGAGTCAGACATGACTGATAACTAATTGAACAACAAAAGAATACTAGATAATACTAGCTTTCTGAAGAAGAAAATAATTCTGCAAGACCGAATACTAGAACACCAGAATGCTAAAGATCAACTGGGAAAGCTGATAATAAAAGAATTGAAGAGAAAGATAAGGAGTGAAATTAGAATTCAGTAAAAAAAAAAAAAAAAAAAAAAAACCTCAGGAAGGAAAAGAATGGTCTCAGATAGAATCTAGGATACTACAATGAAACAGTTGACACCAAGAAAAACAGAATAAAGAACTCTAAAATTAATAATAGAAAATAAAAAGAAATATCAGAGTAAAGTAAAGAAATAACTAGGCTACTTCTATGTTTTAATGAATTATCCCATATTCAGAGTAGTGGGGGGAGCTGATTCCATTTTTTTTTTCATGATGCATTATCCTCTACAGGAAATGTTTTCTGATGATTCCTTTATAGGTAACAGTATTTTAAAATAATAAAGATAGGAATTGAAACTGTGACTTCACTAACGAAGTGGATTCACCAATGAGGAAATTTTCCTTTACCATTGTAATTTGTCACCTTCTTTGCAATTTATAATCTTAGAGAGCTGGCTATAGCACTAAAAAATTAAGTGATTTGTCCAGGGTCACATAACCAGTAGGGAACAGAGGAAGAAATCTAACCCAGATCTTCCTCATTTCAAAGTCCACACTCTATTCATGTTTATAAAAATAAAAATTAATTATATGCTTTTTGTATTGTGGGTAGAGAGAAAGAAGGTTGAGCTAATCATTTGTGCTATCATTAATCATCTTTATTCCCATTACTTTTCTGTATTATAAACATCATAACCATGAAACCAAACCCATTTCAGCTCCCAAAGATATATGAAAACCAAAAATATAGAAAGTTCCAGGGCTAGAAAGGAGAAAAAGAGAAGGCTGTAACAATTGGCAAATCAATAGATATATTTTTTATTTTTGATATAGTATTTTATTTTTCCAAATACATGTAAAGATAATTTTCAACATTCAATTTTATATGACTATCTATTTCAAATCTTCCTTATCTTCCCCATTCCCAAGATGGCAATCTGATATGGATTAAATATGTGCAGTACAGCAATCTGATATAAGTTAAATATGAGCAATTCTTTTAAGCATATTTCCATATTTGTCATGTTTTGCAAAATATATCAGACCAAAAGGGAAAAAACCATGAAAAAGGAAAAAAACAAACAAAAGGATGAAAATACTATGCTTTGATCCACATTGTCTCCCCAATTCTCTCTTTGGATTTGGATAGCATTTTCCATCCCAATAATAAACATTATTAAGCACCCACTTTGTGCTTAGCTTAACTGTACTAAATACTGAGGATACAAATGCAAGAAAAGAAAGATAGTTCCTGCCTTCGAGGAATTTATAATCTAATGATGGAAGATAACCCACAAAAGGAAGTAACAAGGAGAGGAAAAAAGAGGGAAAAGAGAGAAAGGAACTATATGCATATATGATACTATATGATGGCTCTTTTCCCATCATCATTCTGCTACTTAGTTGACTGAGCTATTTAGAGATCTGATGACTTGCCCAGAGTTACACAGTCAGCATTTGGTAAAAAGGGGACTTGTACCCAAGAAAACCCCAAATAAGATAATGAAGAGTAGGACATGATTAAAATGACTGAACAATAACAACAAAACTTTCTCTATTAAAAGATGAGTTCATTGGGGATAGAGATTGTTTCCTGGGGTGGTACATTGGCTAGAGGTGAGTAACACAATGGATAGAGATGAGTGGTAAAATAGATAGGTGATACAGTGGATAGAGGTGGTACAATGGATAAGTGATAGAATGGATAGAGTGGTACAATGGGTAGAGGTGAGTGGTACAATGGATAGATGATACAATGGATGGGGTGATACAATGGATAGAGTGATACAGTAGATAAAGGTGAGTGGTACAATAGATAGAGCGATACAATGGATTAGGTGGTACAATGGACAGGTGATACAATGGTTAAAGGTGGTACAATGGATAGAGTGATACAATGGATGGGGTGGTACAATGGATAGAGTGATACAGTAGATAGAGGTGAGTGGTACCATGGATAGAGTGATACAATGGATGAGGTGGTACAGTGGATAGAGTGATACATTGGATACAGGTGGTACAATGGACAGAGTAATACAGTGGATAGAGGTGAGTGGTACAATGGTTAGAGGTGGTACAATGAATAGAGCGATACAATAGATAGAGATAGTACAATGGACAGAGTGATACAGTGGATAGAGCTTTGTAGTACAATGAATAGAGGTGAATGATACAATGGATAGAAATGGTACACTGGCTAGAGGTGAGTGGTACAATGGATAGGTGATACAATGGATAGAGGTGGTACAATGAACAAAGTGCCCAGGTTGGAGTCAAGAATCCCTTACTAAGTATTTATGAATAGGTACATCAAGTCACCCTGTTTACCTTATCTATATTATGAGCTAGAGAAGGAAATGGCAAAACACTCCAGTATCTCAGCCAAGAAAATCCTAAATTGGGTTACTAACAGTCAGACATGACTGAAATAAAAATGAAGTAACAACAACTAGATGCTCAGATGAGTTCTTTAGACTATACTGTGTTATCTCTCTGGGAATTATTTTATTATTGTTTTACTTTTAAGTCTAGAGAAGAGAAAATTGATAAGGAACAACAGACCTTCAATGTGCAGTATATTGAAAGTATAAATCAATCTGAATTTTTCTCTATAAACTCAAAGTCTGGAGTGGAAAGAATTTAGCTGTTCATATTCCTGCAACAGAATTTGACCTTGATTTAGGGGAGGGAAAGGTGCTCATAGAATCCCAGAATCTCAGATTTTAAAGAGACCTGAGAAACTATTTGACCAAAAATTTCTTCTATCACATCATGGGCAAGTGATTATCTACTCTCTGCTTCAAAAGTGCTGGTGACAAAGAACTACTTTACAAGGCAATCCAATTAAGCTTTAGATACTTCTAATAACTAGGAAGTTTTTCATTTTATCCAGCCAAAATTGGCCTCTCTGCAATTTCTATTTATTGCTCCTTATTCTGAGGCCAAAGAGAAAAAATATTATCCCCCTTCAGAAACTCAAAGATAGTTAGGATGTCTCCCCCAGGTCTTCTCTTCTCCAGGTTAATTATATGTGACTTGGCTTAATTCGGTCAACTTCTGAAAGTTCTCCAATTTGTCAATATCCTTCTAAAATACAATGCTAAGAATTGGACACACAACTCTACATAAGCTTTATTACTTTCTTCTGAACTTTTTAGCTCTCAAGTAGTCTATCATCCATGGCAATAGTTGTTTTGGCTATCATGTCAAATCTTTGATTCATTTGGAATTTGTAGTCCTTTGAAATGGAGCAATTAGCTGGTACCATAGATAGAATGAGTAACTAGCTTACAATAAGTAAGACTTGGGGGTCAAATCAAACTTCAGATACTCACTAGCTGTGTGATTGAAGGCAAATCATATAACCCTGTTTCCCTCAGTTTCTTCATCTGTAAAACGAGAGGGAGAAGGAAACCATTTCAATATTTCTGCCAAGAAAACTCCAAATGAGGTCACAAAGAATGGGACATGATTAAAATGACTGAGCAACAAAAGTCCTCTTAAAATTCCCAGATATTTTTCTTCCCTCAAGAACTATTGTCTGGCTATGAGTGTCTTAATCCTCTAGAATGCCTTTGAGGTCAGAAGGATTTTCTCTTTTGTATCTTTTGTATCCCTAACAGCTAGCACATAGCAGATACTTTAATTTTTAAAAATGATTCTGTTTTTCTGAAGCTGATATTTGAACTCAGGTGTAGAGCTTCAGTTGTTTATTAAATTCAATCCAATTAAATTTTAATAGGATTTTCGCTTAGATTTAATTTTATAAGTTGACCCATTATGAGTTTTGAGATTTTACTGCATCCCTCCTTGATTTACTATTATAAGGTAAATGATCTATTTTTTTTTTTGAGGCAATTGGGGATAAGTGACTTGCCCAGAGTCACACAGCTAGGAAGTATTAAATTTCTGAGGCTAGATTTGAACTCAGGAAACCACCTAGCTTCCCCCTAATTTTTTTTTTTTTAAATCTGGACTCTTTTGGCAGTCTGGTGAACTTATATGTCACTTCTCACATGTTTCTAAATACATGAAAAAGAATACACGGGATTACAAAGACTACTATTTTTTAAATACAATTATCAAAAATATTTTAAAAACCAAATTCTTAGATCCCATATAAAGAACCCCAACTAGACCTGATATGTCTTCATCTCTTCTCTGAGATTAGAATAATGGACAGCATTGACAGGGAACAGGTAAAAGGGCACAGCATTTAGTCAAGAGAGAACAGAATTTGAATTCTGATTCAGACAAAAAAAAATCACTAGTGAAATCACTAGCTAGGTGATTAAGAATTAATCAAAACTTTTTTGAATCTCAACTTTCTTTTTCTTTTAAATAAAGACAACAATATTTATATTCTGTATTTGTATGTACTGGCTGTTTGAATTATATTTCTACTCTTGGTTTCCCAAGAAAAAGTGCTTTGCAAATGTTAGAGTGTTATATAAATAAATAAATATATATATATATATATATTCATATATATATTTATTATTATTATAGTATAATATATAATGTTGCATAGTACTAATATGGTATATTATTATTGTAAAACATGGGGGGGACTGGATATAATATGAGGTCAATGGAATTATTTGCTACATATTAAACACTGAAATTAGTTGTTTCTTGATAGTTCAATCTTCCTTAAAGGTTTTTTTTTTTAATGGAATAAATTTTCAACTGCTTGAGATAATTTAGAAAGATATTTTCTGAAAGCAAGGAAACGAATTTTCTGTCGGGGTCCCTTTCAGGCTTCATAGCTCAGATAATCGAATTCACAGTAGTTCCCAAGCTCTTCTGTTTGAATTTGATTGAAAGTACCCATTCAGCACATACATTTGAGCTGTAATATTCTCTGTAGAATTTTTAACTTGTAGTTTTCTAAACAAACAGATTTAATTCCAAATTTTAATAGCAACACTGCAGGTTATAAAATATTCACTTTGTTTTTATAAATATATGCATTATTTACTGCAGAGCAAATAAAATATTTACATTGTTGGATTCTTTTCTAATACCACCATCTCTGTATCTCTTAACATTTATTGCTTCCAACAATTCTGACAGCAGAAACAAGCTTCCATTCTTAGTTTCTTCTTTCACTCTTTTTCAACTAGTCTAAGAGATGGGATAAACTTGGTCTTCAAGTACAAATTCCTAAGAATTTATCAAGTTGTAGTTAAATATAGTAGAAAGGATTCTGTAATTGAATTCATGAGATTCAAATCCCAATTCTGACATGTTCCAGATGCATGACCATGGGACCATCACAACCTCCAAGAGTGTTGTCAGTAAAGTAGGAATAAGAAAAGTGTGTACTATCACACCCCCAAAAAAATGTTGGGAGAAGAGTACTATGTAGAACTTAAAATTATTACAATATGAGGCCTCCCAGAGTCTCCTCAGAAGTGTTAACTTTCAAAATTCCTGCCCCTCCTAATTCTCAAGCAACATGAGCCATGTTGAACAAAAATAACCTCTCAAAAACAAGTTTACAGCAAACTCGGGAAGCTTTCTGCAGAAGGTGAGAGGAATTCTGGGGAAGTAAATGAGGTAACAAACATGTCAGAAGTAATTTTGGTTCCTGCCAGTATGCTGATGAACAAAGAAAAATAAAAGATGAGTTAAGTTCTCACTCCAGAATAGAACTTGGAAAAATGAAGATGTGTGAATTTCTCCATCTTTGAGGGAACATGCTTTCCAGGCAGCATTTTGGGGAAAGAGATTTGAAAGTGGAAGGCAAGAGTTCAAAATCAGACTCCTCTCAATGTACTTCAAGTCTTTTGATCTTGGTTTTTCAGGTAGAGAAATTGAGAGCTCTTCACAAGGACCAAATCTGGAAAGGGAAGAAATTATAGCAAGCAGAGGTTTCAAACACAAGGCTAGGAGGTTGACACAAGTGTATGGCTAAAATCAGATTATACTGTAATTGAGAAATAATTAACAAATTAAATAAAATGCAATGTTAATTTGTGATTTTCCAAGTCAATATATTAGGGCATCCTTATGTATGATTTAGTTTCACCCTCCTATCCCCCACTTTATATTTGGAGGAGGTTTTTTTTAATATGAGGAGATTGATGGGCACCAAAGGTGAAGGATTAGGAAAAATTGTACCTATTTTGAATGATCTATCTTCCCTAAATAGAAAAAGACTAAAAAGCTGTTCAGTCAAGGTGATTTGTGTATCTGTTAACAGGTTTCCTTTTTAAATATTGTGAAAAAATATTCTAAAGCATTATTGATTAGGGAAATGCAAATTAAAACAGCCTTGAAATATCAGTTTATTACTATCCAATTGGTAAAAATTATTAAAGGGGAAAGTGACAAATGTTAGAGGGGAAAGTAGAAAAATTGGGATCCTAATTCACTGTTGGTGAAACTTTTGAACTGATCTAACCCTTTGGAGAGCAAACTAGAATTCTGCCCAAAGAGTTATTAAACTAACTATACCTTTTTACCTGGCAATACCACTACTAGGTCTGTTTCCTAAGATGATTAGGGAAAAAGGAAAAGAACCAATGTGTTCTAAAATATTTATAGCAGTTCTCTTTTTTTGTGGCAAAGGCCTAGAAAATGGAGGATCAATCCCCATCAATTGTGGAATGGATGGACAAAATGTGGCATTTGATCATGATGGAATACTATTGTGCTATAAGAAATGATGAACATTTTGGTTTTAGAAAAACATGAATAGACTTACATAAAATAATGAAGAACAAAATGAGCAGGACCAAGAGATTATTGTATACAGTAACAGCAATATTGTTTTAAGAAGTACTTCAAGTGACTAAGTTATTTGACTATTATAAATAACAAAATTCACTTAAAACTACATATGAAGGAAGATTCTATCTGCATCCAGAGAAAGAACTGATCAATAGAAGTATGTATAGAATGATTTTACATATATATTATATGTGTGTATATATACAGAGAGACACAGAAATGCATATATATTTTTGTCTAATGGTATCTATTTCTAGGACCAAGTTGGGGGAAAAGAAGAAAAAAAGGGACGGGAGAAATTTACATGATAATTTTATTATATATTTAAAAGGAATAACAAGTTATAAATGATAGATTTTCAGTTTTGTGTATAATCATCTTTTTAAAAAAATTCTACTATGCTATGGAAATACTTGTTTTATTTCATAAATTAAAAATAAGTAAATTTTTTAAAATATTGTTATCTTCAATACTTGACACCTTCATTTCTAAATTTATTCCTCCCCTCTCATACAGAGTCCTTGTAACAAAGACAACAGAGAGGGGAAAAAAAACAGTTCAGCAAAACTAATCAATATATCAACCAATTCTGACAGTGTATACAGTGTTTCATATCCCTGGTCCCCATTCTTTGCAAGGAAAGGAAAATGGTGCATTTTCTTATTCCTTTCTGAGGCTAAGCTTGGTCATTATAGTTGATCAGAGCACATCTATGTCTTCAGTGAATCATTGGTGTGGGTCTAGGAATGGTGCATACTCTTGTGTCTTCTCCACACCTGATGGCACTGCCAAATCACTTTGGGAATAGCAAAGCTGAAAGGGGAAGTGGAATATACATTTTCTCTGAGGTACTCTCTGTACTCTTGGACAAAGGACTCTTGGGAAGGAAAGGAGAAGTTTGGCTGGGGCACAGGGTATGTTGGGGCAGATTGGCTTTAAATGTCCAACTAAGCAGTTTTTACTTTATTAGATAGACAAAAGGAAGCCATAATAATTTAGAAAAGGACGGGTCATAGTGATATTGGAACTGTGAGAAGACCAATGCACGGTGAACAGGCTAGATTAGAAATGGGAGAAAAAGAGGGTAGACATGTAGATTAGTTCCAAGGCTATTGTAATAGTCTAGAAGAGTTGTAATAAAGTGTTAAGCAACATTTAAATTGAGATTTGACAACTGATTAGTCAGGGGAGAGAGAGGGAGATGAAATCCTACTTTAAGATCTTAAGGTCTGAGTTAAAGAATATGGTTACCTCTAACCAAAATAGGGAAGTCAAGAGGAGGAACTAGTTTGGAGTGGGGGTAGGGAAAATTATTGGGTTCAGTATTAAACACATTGAGCTTAGGGCTCCAAAAAGACATCCAGGTACAAAGGGACAATCAACAATTGGAAATAAGACTCAGGAATATCATTCTCTGAATAAACAGAGCAGGTCTGGGGAGGAGTGGATGAGATGTGCAAAAATGTGTAAATGGAGAGTGTAAAAGAAAGAAGAAAAGGCTGAGGAAGCAGGGGAAGAACAGAGGAAGCAAAGTCAGGGAAAGTAGAAGGAAAGGTTCAAAGAAAGAGGTAGACAAAAAGTTCAAGGTCATGGCAACCATGAAAGGAAAGATAATTCAACAGGTGAAGTGGCTGATAGTATTGAACCCAGTAGGATGGTTAAGGCAGATAATGAAGCAAAAAATGGGCACTGGATAAAACTATTAGTAGGCCACTAGTGATCTTGAAGAGAGCAGTTTTAGCGGTGGAAAGTGAAGTTGGATTACAAAAAATTCAAGGTTGGTGAGGAAGTGGAAGCCTTGGTATAGATGATTCTGATAAATTTGATGACACAAAAAAAGAATGAGAGAGAAGTAATTTGAGGGAGTAGGAGTAGTAAGAAATTGTTTTTAGTGTGATCTGAAACTGGAACATATTTGTAGTAATAGGGGAAGGACCTGGAGAAGAAAGATGGATGGGAGAAAGAGACTAATTTTGGCTCATTTAGGGAAACATTCCCTAACAATTAGAGCTGTCTAAAAAATAAAAAATGGAACAGGCTGTTTCTTTCCTCCACACTGAAGTTCTTTAAACAGGAACTAGATGTCTACCTATTAAGGATGTTATGTGTATTCTATATGCTGTATCAGGACAAAGGAACTAGATTGAATGTGAGAAACAATGAATGATAAAAACATATTCTATGGTTTATATATCAAATCAGAGTTTTCCTAGAAGTATCTGAATTTGATTCTTTTCTAGGTTCTGTTGGCTTGCCAGCAAATTAAGTGTGGAACATAGAACAAAGCTTCTACACATAAGAAAGAAAAAAGGAAGAATATCCAAAATTGTAGGCAGTCAAGAAAACTTTCCTCTCTGGTAAGTCCTACCTTTCCCAAAGAATAACCAAGTGATTCCAGATTTTTAGAGCCATTCTGGGGCTGAAACTCTTTTTTCCAAGGTTGAAAAGACCTTTGAGTTGCTAGAGAGCCCAGCAACTGTCTTTTCTGATAGGTCCCATGTTCCTTCAGGACCCACACAACCCAAATGACTCACAGTATGAATGAAGGGCCAGACCTGGCTTTGCTTTACCACTTTATGACTATGTGCCTGAGTATTCCTCAGTTCCATCCCTTATAACTTATTGGAATGATTAAGGAATGCTTTTGCAAGTCTCTGGTAGCTGTCCTCCCTGGCATTATCTCAAGATGTAGCTTGGAATCCCTATTGCTACTGGACTCCATCTTCACAGCCACCATCTGTTTCCCACTAGTAGTGCTTCAGGGAAGCATTCATCATAGCTTTTTAAAAAATGGGACTACCATGGGCCAATATGCCTGTGGGTTAGTCACATTTCCAAGTCTCTTGTTCATAAATTTCACTATCCCTTCACTGGCACACAAAAAAACCATTAAAAAGTTTGTGGCAATTTCCCAATTCACCCCTTAAATGTTTTCACACTTTACTGAGTTAGGAATTCTATTCACCTACCTTCTACCTCAGGATTAAGGTGATGTATCCCCAAACATGGTCAGGATCTACTTGTTGATTTTATGAACAAGGAGAAAAATACTTACATCTTTTTTTTTCATTCATCTTTATGACTCCATCATCTTTCTCCTTCACAACCCTTTGTCCAGTGCCAGGTCATGGAAATTGCCTAGAGACTCAGAGAAGCCTCAACAAGTCCTAGAAACATTGGAAGGAAGACAAATAAACAGGAAATAGCACTGAGTCCTTACATGTCATAAGACTTTGCTTACAACCAACCCTACTACACATATTCATCATTTTAAATAAATATAAGCCCTAATTTACTTTTGTGGGCCTCAATTTTTTCATCTATAAAATGGGATTGTTGTCCCATCTATAATAATTTATAGTTTTACCTCCTCTGAAACACACCAGCACTTTTACTGATGAGTCAACAAGTGCCTAAAGAAAGGTTCTTTATATCCTCACTGCTAGGGATGTGTCTGGCACATAAGAGGAGCTTAATAAATGTTTAATGATAGACTACCTTACTGATTCTCAATTAATAATAATAGCTAACATTTATATGTGCCAGACACTGTGCTTTGCAATTATTATCTCATTTGGTCCTCACAAAAACCCTGAGAAATACGTGCTATTATTATCCCCATTTTTTACAGATAAGGAAACTGAAACAAAGAGGGGTTAAGTGCTCAGAGACACATAGTCAGTGAACATCTAAGTTTGGGTTTGACTTCATGGCTTCCTGACTCCAGGGAGCTCTATGATTTTGTGTTCTATGCAGTAAAAAAAACCTAACATAACAATCAGTGGCAGTGTGAGTCTATGGAATCTTAAGGTAACTTTCCACAGACTTCATTGTTAACATTCTCACTATTTAGTTTAGCCTGAGATAAATGAAGAAGTATGCTCTCTCCTCTCTCTGTTTCTCCTGAAATATTGATTCCTGTGCAAAAGCTAGAAATTTAGACATATAGAAGAATAAGAAACAGGGAAAGAAATAATTCAGAAGTTTAAGCCCAAAAGGTAGCATCTGACTAGAATTGCTAATTGGAGAGAGCCAAAGGTCAGTAAATCATAGATTTTATGGCTGGAAAAAAAAAAAAAAAAGACAAACCTGATCCCAAATTGTCCAGATTTTGTTGTTTAGTCTTTTTTCAGTCATGTCTGATTATTCATGACCCCATTTGGGTTTTCTTTACAAAGATACTGGAGTGATTTTCTGTTTCTTTATAGATGAAGAAACTGATATAAACAGGGTTAAATGATTGTCCAGGATCACCTAGGCTAGATCTGAACTCAGATTCTGACTCCAGATCCATCATTCAGTCCACTACACCATTTAGCTGCCCCAGAACCTTTCTTTTATTTATTTATTTTTCTCGTTTGGAATCCTTATTGTATAAGGAGAAAGCTAAGAGAGAGGAAATATCTTTGATAATGTCTTATCTAATTAGCCTCAGAGGTGGGACCAGAACTCCTTGACCCCAATCCAGGATTTTATTTTTTCCCTAGACCTCCATACGTTCTTATTTAATGGATAATAGATTGCTTGTGCACCAATAGCATTCTTTTTCAAAATCAGGATACCTCTGCAAAGCAGTTAGGGGAATCTGTGAGCAGAACTTGGAAATTCCTTCTATGACCTTTAATGGTACAATAGAACAGAATATCCTCCAGGCTATTAGACAAAAGTTCATTGCCCTCTGTGGCTGTCTAAATTTGCTCTTAATTTCTTTTTAAAAAATAATTTAATCAATATCTTTTGGTTTTCCCTCACTTTTATTTCTCATATTCCTTTCAACTTCCCTACTCAAAGAGCCATTCCTGGAAAAAAAGAAAAAAATGAGGTGGGTGAGGGAGAGTGGGAAGAAGCACTGCAGCAAAACTAAGAATCATGTTGACTCAATCTAACAGTTTATGTAATGTTCTGACTCCATCTTCCCCCACTCCTGCCAAGAAGAGAAGGAGATTCATATTCTCTCTTTTGAATCTGGTCATTATAATTAAACAAAATTGAATTTAGGGGGTTTATTCATTTTTAATTTACATTGTTGTAATAATTATGTGTATTGTTTTTCAGGTTCTTCATTCTGCATCAGTTCGTGTAAGTCCTCCCATGTTTTTCTGAAGTCTTCATGTGAATTACTTGTTATACTGCAATAATATTCCATTTATATACCACAATTTGCTCAGGCCAGGAATTTTTCAGCTTTTTTGTGTCTTGGATCCTCTAGCAGTGTGGTAAATACTTTAGACCCCTTTTCAGAATTATATTTTTAAATACACAAAATAAAATACATAAGATTATGAAGAAAACAATTACATTAGTGGGGGGTGAATGTAATTTTTCCCCATCAAAGTACCCAGACTTCAGGTTTGAGCAAACGGTGGTATATAAATGTAATGGACTATTATTGTAGTATAAAGTATTCATATGAAGACTTCAAAAAATCTGAGACCATATTTGAACCAAAGAAAATGAATCTTCCTAATTTCAGGCCTGGCACCTAGCTGCTCTGTATTACAGATAAAAAAAACTGAGGCAAATAGAAATTAAGCAGTTAAACCCAAGGTTATAAACTAGGAAATATCTGAAATATAATTTAAACCTGGGTCTTCCTGACTTTTGGTGTTCTTTCCATAATTCCTCCTTGCTGCCTCATACATGAAAATGAATTTTTTTCAGGGCCTTAGAAGAGTGTTTTATTCAGGAATTCTTTTAGCAATATGAGAATGTATTATGGCAATGAAATGATTTTCCTAAATGGATTAGTTTGCCATTTTTTCCAAACATGACATTGGTTTCTATTCCAATTGAGACTGGAATTCCAACATACCTTTGGCAAAGAAATATGAGCCTGAGCAGAAGAGCTAAGAGAAAACATTTGTTTTGAGTGTATGTTATGTCCTCATATTTTCCTTTCCCAGTCTTCCTTCTTTTTACTGTTCAAATGGGTGAAAGCATCTCATAAGAGGAACCTATTATCTTGTATCCAAAGTACCTTGTGTGAATTGAAATTATTTTTCAGGATGAAGTTTGATAGCTACAGTCATAGTTTCCCCCATAACACATCTTATTTTAGAGTTGAAGACTAATCTATTGCTAGGAAAAGTAAGGACACCAGTGCCCCATATTAGGTTGAATTACCTTAGTTTTAAAGTAGGTCTTATTCATTGAATGCCATATTCAGACAAATGTTCTGCATCTACAACTATCATTTTTCTAATACTTGGTATTATTGTTATTGTTTAGTTGTTTCAATTGTATTCTACTCTTCAAGATCCTATTTGGGATTTTCTTGGCAAAGGTATTGAAGTGATTTTCCATTTCCTTCTAAAGGAACTAAAACAAACAGGGTTAAGTGACCTGCTCAGGATCACAGAGCTACTAAATGTTTGTTTGAGACTGCATTTCAATGCTGGTCTTCTTAACTATAGGCCCATTGTTTAATCCACTGTTCCACATAGCTCCCCAATACTCAGCATATTTCTTTTAAAACAAATTTTTATTGATATATTTTGCTTTTGTATCATGTGTTTCCAAATACATTTCTTCTTTCATTCCCAAAGAATTATCTGTTATGACAAAGAATAAAGGATAAAAAACACTTCAGTAAAGTGAATCAACACATTGAAAAAGTCTGATGTCATATGCCCATATTTATAGTCTCCTGCTATTTGGCCAACTATAGTTCCCAGCCCAAGCCTCAATTGGATATTGTTTGGGATTTTGATGACTCTAAGTGAATGTAAACAACCAGTATTTCTGTTTTGACCAGAAACCCTGAGGGTCTTCTCCTTCCATTTTACTTTTTTTTTTTTGGACTAGCTAAAAAAGGTCATTTTTGCTTCATTTTTTACTTAGCCTTGATAATTGGATGGGCATTGCCTTCAACAAATAGAGAATTGGAAAATACCTTAGCTTTAAAGGCCAAGGCCTTCCACTACATCAGGAGCCATCTCTACTTGTGCTGATCTATTTCTTGCCATGGACCTAGATGGCTCCAGAGAGAGACTGAGACTGGTGACTTTGCACAGCCCTTTTTCACTTAAATCCAATTCACTTACATGTCATGACATCACCTTCCTAATGTTATAGCCCTTTTTAAGGACAAAGGACAAACAATAACTGCTACATCTACCAATAAAGCAGATATAGTTTCTCAGATCTCTTTGTAGAGGGGTCAAGCTTGGGTAATATAATTTTGCAGCATTCAGCTTGGATTATTTTTCTTCATGTTGTAGTCTTGTGTATATTATTTTCCTGATTCTGCTATTTCACTTTGCATTCATTTGCATGTCTGTCTCAATAGTCATAATTTTTAGCATATTTCATTACATACATGCATAAAATATTTAACCATTCCCCAAATAAAGGATATCACTTTTATTTCCAGTTCTTTATTTTAGAAAGTCCTGCTATAAATATTTCTTGTTTATATTAGCCCTTTATTTTTGTCATTGAATTTCTTCATGTACATTCCTGGCAATAGAATCTTTGAGTCAAAGGATATAAACATATCCTTTAGTCACTTTACATAATTATCAATTACTTTATAGAATGGTTGGACCAATTTGCAGCTTCACCAAAAATGCATTGATGATGATGAAAAATGATGTTGATTTCTACCACCTCTTGAACATTGACTATTCTCATTTTTTGTTGGCCTTATCAATTTGGTAGTTGTGGGATGAAACCTCAGAGTTATTTGATTTTATATTTCTTTTGTTTATGATTTGAAACATTCTTTCATATAGTTGTTACTAGTTTGTAATTCTTTGGAGAACTATTTGCTCACAATGTTTAGCCATTTACTATTGATAAGTGACTTAATCAACATATTATTATAAAGTTCCATCCAAATCTAGAAATTGCATTTATATTTTTAGGAAAAAAAGAGAATTAATTGCTCAAGAGAGCAACACTGAGCCCATAATGTTTTGGGGGATGAATGGGCTTTCCTGTGTTCCTAGGGGAATATAGTGTGCCTAAGTGAGAAGTAATGAGAGATCATAGAGTGAGAAAATACCAGAATTCCAGACCAGAGGTCTCCTTTGGGATTCAGTCATACTAGTCTTCATGAATTGTTGAATTAAAATTTCTTCTTTGTGTCCAAAGAAGAAAAATTGGAAGCTGGAAGGTACCTAGAATCCTTTAGGGGGAAAGGGAGGAAGACCCAGTGAATGGTCTTTTAGCCTTTTATTGAAGATTTCTGAACCCATCCTCTCTCAAGGCAGTTCATCCTATTTTTGAATAGCTCTATAATTAGTACTAGAATAGAATTAGTTTCTTTTGGAAACTTTTTTATTCTTTATAAGAAATTCTCCTTACATCAAGGTGAAATAAACCTCTATGAAAATCCCACCCATTTCTCCTTGTTCTTCCTTCTAAAAAAAGCAGAAAAAACCAATTCCTCTTTCATATGATAGCTTTTCAGTTAATTAAAAAGTTATGTCCTCTGTACGTATTCTCTTGTCTAAGCTAAACAGACCTTATTTCTTTAGCCAGTTCTAATATGGCACAATCTTTAGGCCTTCTATCATGCTTGTCACCTTTCTTTGAACAATATCCAGTTAATCAATGTCCTTCCTAAAAAATGGAGCCCAAAACTGAGCATTTTACCTATTAGGAAAGGGTGAGCCATTGGATGTGTTGGAGCAGTGGAGTGATGTGATCAAAATAGTGCTTCAGGAAGATTCCTCTGAAGGTAATGCTGGTTTTTTCTCCAGAATAAATGGAAGAATTTAAAATAACTATAGCTATGCAGATAACCTTCCCTATCTATATGGAGCTCCATGTAGCCAGCAGAGTCAGCACTATTCCAAGAATTTGTTATATTTGATTTGTTTTTAGTCTTGTGCTATCTCTGTGAATAATAAAATAATAATAATCATAGAATTTATTTAGCTCTTTGTAGATTGAAAAGATCTTTATAAATATTATCTTATTTCATTCTCACAACACCTCAGGGGTTAGATGTTATAGTCTTCATTTTACAGGTGAGGAAACTGAGGCAGATAGAGGTTGAGGGACTTGCCTAGGGTCCCATAGCCAATAAGTATCTAAAGCCATATTTTTACTCAGTTCTTCTTGAGTTACAGCACCATTGTCTAGCCATTGCATCACTATCTAGGTTACCACTTATTCTTGTTGTTTAATCATGTCTGCCTTTATGTGATTCCATGAAATGTCCATGGAGTTTTCTTGGCAAAGATACTGGCATAGTTTGCCATTTTCTTCCCCAATGTGTCTTCATTTTATATGAGAAGCAAGGCAAATAAGGGTTGAGTAACTTGTCCAGGATCACACAACTAGTAAGTATTTCAGGCTAGATTTGAATTCAGGTCTTCCTTTCTTCAGGTCTAGTGCTCACCACCTAGCTGCCCCTAATACACTACTAGTATTCCCCAAATCACCAAGTTCATGTGCCATCTTTCAGTTCACTGCTAAAAGCTTCCCTACAAGCTGGCTCCATATTAGGCATATTGGTGATGAGATTATTAGTATGTAATCATTCAACCTGGACTCATACAAATGAGATAATTCACTGAAATGAGACTAAATTTCAAGCCAAAATCAGTTATGCTGAAGAATGTTTACCCATGGCAAATGCAAATTCACCTGGAAGCCAAATTATTCTATCCATAACTTGGGCTAGAATGTTCTTCTGCCAATCTCTGGAAATAATTTTTTTTCTTCCTTTCCAGGTTAGTAGACTGTTTATTCATATTTTATAAAACATTTATTCTATTTATTTTTCTAAATTCTTTATTCTCTATAATGTTAATCCTCTTGTGAAAAATTGGAACAAGAGGTTTGGCAATTGTTAATGCTGCATAGTTACCCATACATATAACCTGTAAATAAAAGGCTATTAAATAAAAAAAAAATGTTAATCCTCTTTTTTTCCCATCCCATGCATTTAGGATAGCAGTAAAGAAAATACTCATTCATTAGAATGGTGAGGAGACTTGAGGCTGTGTCATGTCAAGATCAGGCAAAGGAGTTAGTAATGCTTAGCCAGGGGAAAAAACAATTTGAGAGCAGATGACAACTGGATTTGGTGGGAAGCTAGGTGGGACAGTGGATGTAGTGCCAACCTTGGAATCAGGAAGACCTGATTTAAATACAGCCTCAGAACTCTGACTAGTTGAGAAGTGAACCTGGGCAAGTAATTTCACCTTATTTACATAATAATCTTATCTGTAAAATGAGCTGGAGATAGAAATGGCCAATCATCCTATCTTTGCCAAGAAAAACCCAATGGGAGATCACAAAGGGTCAAACATAAATGAAATGACTGAACAATGACAATAACAAGGTCATACTATGGAAAACAGATATATTCTGTGGCACTTCTGTAGAGGGGGGGGAGGAACAAGACCAATGAGGGAAAGTTACTGGAAAATGGATTTCAGCTCAATATAAGAAAAAACTTGCTGACAATTAGAATTTTCCAAAAGTGAAAATGGTTGCTTTGAGATGTAATGAGTTCTCAATCACAGAAATGCTTCAGAGTCTGATTGTGGTATAGAGGATTATCTATTCAGGTAGGGGTTAAAATAGGTGATCTGTGAAGTCCCTTCCAAATGAGATTCTATAATTTAAAATCAGGATAAACTCTCATAATGCAGGGTAGAGAACTGTTGCGTCTAAATGTTGTATGACTTTTAAGAATAGCCATGAAAATACTCAAGTTGGTAAACACTTCATTTGACTATTTATTATTCTTTCCAATTTCTAAGACTCATGATCATTCAATAATCAATAAATATTTATTAAACATCTACTATGTGCCATGTGATAAATGCTAAGAATAAAAAAAGAGGGGGAAAAAAACCCCTGCCTTTAAGGCACTTAAATCTAACCTTGTATGGTACTAATAGTCCCTAGTCAAACTAAGTCAATCAGTGACATAGTTGAGATAAGCATCTGGAGCTCTTAATTGCTTTTCTATTTCAACTCTCTAGATCAATAGACAATTGATTCTCCTTTTTGTCTTAGAAGGGAAAAGTTGGGGTTCGATTTGTAGACTAACCAAGCTCCTTCAAAACATGGTCTTTGGTTGGGTTAATGTCAAATTTCAGGTTTTTCAAATATTCAGGGAGTTAGCTGATCACAGCACAATATAATTTGGGTAATAGAGGCTGAAGCTAAATTATCACCTCCTTTTAAAAGTTGAAAACCCCTCATCAAACATTTTAGAAAGGATACTGACAAGATGGAACCTACTTAGAGGAGGGCCACTAGGAGGGTTAGGGGTCTAGCAAGCCCCTACCCAAATATATTATATGAGAATAGAAGAAGACTTGGGGAAATGTGACAGATTTTCAAATACTTGACAAACTTACAGACTGTTGATTTGTTTTGCTGGGATTCAGAAATAAGAGCTAGTAGAACCAATAGGTAATAGTTAAGGGGATTCAGATTTTAGCTAAATATAAAGAAAAATGTTATGGAGTAGCAGCAGTAGATGATTATTTCTCTGTTCACTACGTTCTTAAGGAAGTGTAATATAATATGTTTTCAGCTTCTTGTACATTGCAGGTGCTCACTGAGCACCTGTTGACTTGATTTGATTTCTTTCCCTCCACCATACCCGTAATGACATAATAAAGTTTCATTTACACAGGTATTTTGTCTTCATTCAGTTTTATCCATACCTCAAACTATAAGTCTATTTTATTCTTACAAAAGAAATGGATCAAGGACATAGGAGAAGTCAAGGACTACCTGACACCCACCTCACCAATGGACATTCACTTCAACTCATTCACTATTTCTAGGTCTGGTTCTGATGAGTTAAAATGAGGGCCATGAGTTAAAATGTTTGTTTTCTTGCTCAGTGCAATCAATTTTTTGTTAAACACCCACTGGGTTTATAGTCCAGTCTTGCCTACAAAATATATTTCCCTCCCAAACTCATGTAGATCTTTTGGGAAAGAAATATACAGCTGCAAGGCCCAGGTTTTAGAATTAGTCCTAAGTACACTATTATAGATATTATAGCATGTTCAGTATTTTAACCTTTCTCACATAGAGCAGGATTTTTAAAAAAGTAAAAAAGGAAAACTGAAAAGCTGTTAGCATTATCAAGCTTAGGTCTGCAGTGTCTTATTAATGGAAGTAAGAAAGTAAAACTCACATTTTGACCCTTTCCCAGACCAGTACTTTCTTAGCAGTAATTTCATGATAGCTTTGCTATGATTTAAAAAAAAAAAAAAGGAGAAATAGAAGATAAAGACCCCAGGTACTTCTTCTTTACTTTCATAGTTTTATCTGTTCTCACATGGGAGTGACAGGAACAGAGAAGTCTAATGGAAATGGGATGATTGATACGTCTACAAAATCTCTCCAGTGGTTAAGCACTTTCAGGGGAAATTTCGACCACAGCATCAGCTCTGCTGTACTCACTACCCGTTGGAGTGGTTATGTTTTTAAAAATCAATAAACTCAACATTTGGAGACCTTCAATATGATATATCACCCCTAAAAGGTAACGAGATTACTCTCCATAAAAATACTTATCTATAGTTTATCTCCATTTTTGCAGAGAAGGATGAACACACATACTCAATTCTTTCTCTCTCTCACATGCACAGACCTGTATTTGTTTAAAAACATTTGCTAGATATTGAACATGTTTTGGGCAGGAAGTAGGGACTGGGAAGGAGAGAATAGTTTCACCACAATAAGTCACATTAAGTATTAACTTTGCAAAGTGTTTTATACAAATTATCACACTGTAGGCTCACAACTACTCTATATAATAATATATGCAACATAAAATAATAAAATAATAATCATACAATAATTTTATTATAATACACACTAATTATAACATATAGTTAAGTATAATTAATAATGTATTATATATAATAATAATAATAATTTTGTTTTATAGATGAAGAATTTATTTTTTCTTCCTCCCACCTCCCTGCCACATTGGAAAAAAAAAGGAAAGAAAATACTTATAATAAAAATACATAGTCAAGCAAAAGAAATTCCGACACTGATTGTATCCAAAAATGTACTTCTCATTTGACATGTCGTATTCCTCACCCCTCTAGTGGGCAGTATGCTTTATCATCATTCCTATGGAATCAAGAGTGGTCACTGTAAGGACCAGAGTTCTCAAGTCTTGCAAAGGTGTTTGTCTTTACACTATTGTATGTAGAAAAGGCACTGAGTTTAGAATTAGGAAGACCTGAGTTCAAATCCTGCCTCAGATTAGCTGTGTGATCATGGGCAAATAATTTAACCTTTCTTGCTTGTTTTCTCATCTGTAAAATGAGGAGATTGAATTTAATGATCTCTAAGGTCCCTTTCAGCTCTAAATCTATAAAAAGGAGGGGAAAAAGAGAATATCTACAATGTTTAACTATAAATTATAGTGGATATCACACCAGTCCTGAATCAAGAAAACCTGATTTCAAATTTGATCTCAGATACTTCCTAGCTATATGACTTTGGGAAAGTCACTTAACCCTGATTGCTTCAAAAAACAAAAAAAGTAACTGACACATTTCAGATTTCAGGTTATACTATTAGGTATGGCATTATGAGAATAACTTGTTAGTTTTAAATTCATTTTTATTAATTTATGTCTTCAAGTGTGTCTCAAAGAGATACAAGTCAAGTAAAGTCATGTGATACTTCCCAAAAGGATTTTTTCCCCCAAATACATACGGATATAATTTTCAACATTCGTTTTTGTAAGACATTGTGTTCCAAATTTTCCCCTTCTGTCCCTTACCTCCTTCCTCCCCAAGATAGCAAGCAGTATGTATGATGTGGGTTAAATATATGCAGTCCTTTTAAACATATTTCCATATTTGCCATATTATACAAGAAAAATCAGATCAAAGAGGGAAAAAAACCATGAGAAAGAAAAAGAAAAAAACAAACAAATAAACGACAACAACCAAAAGGTGAAAACACTATGTTTTGATCCTCTTTCAGTCTCCATAGTTTTCTGTCTAGATGCACATGACATTTTCCATCCCAAGTCCATTGGAATCAAGTGATACTTCTGAACAATATTATAACCAATATATGTGTACTATGATATAGATAATACTCATATAATTATTTATACATAATACTACTACTATGACTATATCAAAAATAATAATTATATATAATACAATAACAGTATTAGAATGTTAGCTCCTTGAGAGCTCCTTCGTTTTTGTATCCCCAGTGCCTGGCACTAGTTAATAGATTAATAAACATTATTGAATTGCACCCATTCTGCTTCCAGCCCTGTTGATTATAACTATGACCCGGTACCTCAGAGACCTACCTTGAAGGGATACTTACTGTGGGAGACACAGCCCTTTGTAAAATAGAAAGGTAGTAATTACCATGTCCTGCTTCTGATATAATCTGTGTGATAGACTCAAGTCACCTCAGGCAGTGCTGGAAGGCTATCACTTGTGAGAAAGGACCAGTCTGCATTGACAGAAGGATCTTCCTATCCCAATGAAGTCACAGATCCAGGAAAAAAAATTGGCACAAAGCACTGAATAAATTTCAGCTAAAAACAATTATGACGATATTGTAATTGCTTCATGAACAAATAGGAGGAAATGTAAAAATTATATACATTCTACTGAATTAGTTATAACATCAGGAAATACTGTTCTTGGCTCCCTTGGAAGGGAGATATGATGTAAATTAAGAGAAAAGATGTTAAATAAGTCATTGTTATTGTTTAATTGTTTTTCAGTTGTGACTTCATTTGGGGTTTTCTTGACGAAGATATTGGAGTAGTTCACTATTTCCTTCTCCAGCTCATTTTACAGATGAGGAAACTGAGGCAAACAGGCAAATTTTGAGCTATTCTTATAGTACCTGACCTGAAAGAATAGCCTTAAAAGCAGGATGTGTCACAAATACATCATAACGCATATATATGTATATATATACATATATATATATCAAATATGTACATGCACATGTATGCACACCATTCAGGGATCCCAGCCTGGTGGAAGGAAGACTAGAAAACGTTGAAGAAGGCTTCCTGAGCATGCTGAATGGGAAGGAATGAACTGAACTCCTTGTCCTCATTCCCATTAGTCTCATCCCTCATCATGACACCTAGATGAATGCGGGGACTTCTGGCATGAGTGCAATTCCCCAGAAACCTCTATCATTCTCAAAAGATTTCATTTGGGTGTTTTCCCAGAAATTCTAATGAACATGCTTTACAATCATACATATGGAAACCATAATGAAAAACTTTTATAGACACACAGTCTAGGCTCCTGCTATTACTGGCACCTGCTAACAAATAATCATGCTTGTCTAGACAGGAGAGATGAAAGAGTGATCTATTGGCTTCATACACAGGCACATATCCTTTGAATTACTTGGTACTCCCCTTTCTCTTCCCTCATCCAGAGCTTGGGAGAATTACCCTCATAACTCTTTCAGATATTCATTCGTTAGCTTAGCAAATTCTTTTTCACTTATGCTCAGAGGTTAGCTATAACAGGATATCCTGTACCCCTCAATTCACTTCAATTCAACAAGGTCCTACTATATGGCAAGGAATTGCACTAGGCTCTAGGAGTATAATCATTAAGTTCCTACTACATGCAGGAACCACACTAGGTATTAGCGGTACAATTATTAAGTTCATACTAGTGCAAGGCACTGCATTGACTATTAGAGGTACAATTATTAAATTCCTACTATGTGCAAAGCACTAATTTAGCCATTAGAATTATAGTTATTAAGTTACTACTACATGCAAGGCATTAAATTAGTTTAAAATTAGAATTAGTTATTACATTTTTACTATGTGAAAAGCACTATGTTAGCCATTAGAATTATACTTATTAAGTTCCTATTATGTGCAAGGCACTACATTAGCCATTAGAATTAATTATTAAATTTTTATGATTTAAAAATCACTATATTAGCCATTAGAATTTAACTTAAGTTCCTATTATGCGCAAAGCACTACATTAACCATTAGAATTACACTTATTGAGCTCCTGTCATGTGCAAGGCACTATATTAGCCATTAGAATCATAGTTATTAAGTTCCTACTATGTTCAAGGCACTGCATTAGGCACCAGGGCTACAAAATTTTTAAAAGGGAGTCAAGCCCCCAAAGAGCTGTAAGAAGACAGAAACAATGCATACACAGATCAATAAATAAAAACCTACACAGAGTAAGTAAAAAGTCATTTCTAAGAGGGAAAGAAAAAGAACTGGGAACATTCAGTTTCAAAGGGATTTATTTAGGTATTCCAAAAGGCTAAGATGAAGACGCAGGGCATTTCAGGTGCCCACCCAACAAAAGTGCAAACAAGGCAATGGGAGTCTTTCTGAGTCAAGTTATCATATCAGATATACTGACAGATATAAAGTTCGATATATTATCCACATTGGAGGTCCAACTGGCTCAGGGCACACATTATCCTCTGCATCTCTGATATGTATCAGAGTTCTAGAAGCATTCCCATTCCTAAACTTTCTGTATTACCCCACTTCCAAAAAAGAGTTGGGCTCCCTCTGATCTGAAACAAGACAAACCCAGATTAGGAAGTGAAGATTACCTTGTTCTATAGAAAGTGAAAGAGGAATTGAATAAAGCAAGGGAGTCTCTAACTTTCCCTGTGAAGTTAGAGAATCAGGCTCTTATTTTCACTTGGTTAACGCGTTCACAAGAATTTTCAGGAACCACAAGTGGTCAGGACTTATTTCATTTTTCTATTTCATTTCTCCCTGGACACTTTACCTCTTTACACCTTGAAGAAGTTGTTGCACCACAGTAATAGAAATAAAGAATGAATCAGAGAAAAGTAATGAACTTGACCTCTAAAGCTATGTGTGTGATAGAATGGACTTACCATCAAATTGGGCTCCTGGAAATTAAGCAGAGAGCATGCTCGATATAGGCCTTGAGACCAGAAGATCATAAAATCATAGATTTAAAGATGGACTTTCAAAATCATCTAGTTCAATAACCTCACTTTAACAGTTGAGGAAACTGTGGTCCAGAGGGTTAAGGGACTTAATAGCTGTCATGCAGGGCGCCTGTTATGGAGAAAGGGCCAAAAAAGATGGAGGACCAGTGTCTCCTAATTTTATTAAATTCTCATCTCCCCAACAGGCCTGCGTCTGTGTTCTAAAGGAACATCATAATACAATTATGTAATTAAATTACATAATAACACAAAGACTGTTATAATGCTTTCTATCTCTAAGGCACTGCTCAGTGTAATTTACAGACATTTTATGATTCAGTCATTTTTAAATGGATTCACTGCACAACATAATGGGCCTTGAGGCTTTGGTTGATAAGAAATGGTTATGTTGAGGTGAATTGTTTTTCTCCGTTTTGAAAGCAGCTGAGTGCTAAAGAAGGCTCATTAATAGTGACTGGATCCATTTTCCATTGTCATGAGAAAAAAAGTCACAGACATTCTCAGATATGTTAGAGATTATAGAGCAGGAGGGGTCCATGGTCTACAGTTGTTGTTCAGTCATGTCTGACTTTTGGTGACCCCATTTTGGAGTTTGAAACTATTGGAGTAGTTTGCCATTTCCTTCTCCAGCTCATTTTATTGATATGGAAATTGAGGCAAATATGGTAAAGTTACTTCCGGGATCACACAATGATTGTCAACGATTATATTTAAAGTCAGGAACTCGGGAAGAGGAGTCTTCCTAATTCCAGATCTGGTGCTCTATCCTCTGCACTACCTAGCTGTCCCAAAGTTTATAATACTATTCAAGTTTTTATCAACTAATTATTATTGTAGATGAATAGGTTTAAGATTAAAATATAATTAGTATGTACTTTGATGGCATCAAGAACAATTATTTTTTAGCTAGAAGGTAAGATCTCTGGTTTTGGGGCTAATAATAACATTTATATAGCGCTTATAATGTGCCAGGTAATGCACTAAGGACTTTACAATTATTACTTTATTTGATCCAGTAACTATTAGTAGATCTTACAGATCTTAGTGAGATCTTACAGATGAATAAAATGAGGCAAAAAGGGCTTAAATGACTTACCTAGGCTCATATAGATAACTAGAATTTCAGAATGGATTTGAACTCGAGTCCTTCTGAATCCAGGCCTAGTGCTGTATCCATTGGGTCTGTTCAATGGGGGAATGGAGCAGAGAAATAACCATCCTTGAAACTCATTCTTTACTGCTAAATGAATCTCAACTGTTTCTTGGGAGCTTTTATCAATCATTACACGAGGCATTTTTCAATCAAGTGAGGTAACAGCTGTTTCATTCCTCATGCAATACTAATACTATAGCACAGAGAAATAGAGGAAAGGCTCAATAATAAAAAATATCTCCTTAGTCATGGAATCTTGAATACAAAGAACTTAGTGGCCATTAACATCCATTTTCATTTCCTGTTCTAGATTAAAGTTACAGGTTGCCAGTAAAAAGACACCATGCAGTTAAACACAAGTTAAATTTTTCGAGATTTTAACCACCAGTTCTATCTCATTGATAAGTGCAAGAAATCTTGATTTGCTGTAACAATCAATTGGTATTTGGTTAGAATGTTTTAGAAATCATTCAAACATGCACCTGATCCTCCTTCTTTCCTAATGGTAAAAACTGGTCTGAAAAATCTAAAGCATCCTCATTACCATTTTAAAAGATACCCTGGATAGAAGTGATTATTGAAAAAACACAAGAAAATGGCATTGCTAAGATCTTTTGGCTTATTCAGCACCAAATACCAGGCAGAGCCATCGAAGACAACTTAGAGTTCTCCTTTAAATGCTATAATGATATTAAGTGACGCTTTAATATTTCTTTCTCTCTTCATCTTGTTTAGTTGTTAATTCTTTTTCCTTGCTCCATATCTGTACACAGCCTGTGACTCCTTAACCAGTTAGAGAAGATGCTATCAGATTGACGATCTTATGCCCATTTCTTGCAACAAGATTAGAAAAATGAGATTGATAGATCTTCATATTCCTGAAGTATCTGTCTTAGTTGCTGGAGTTAACTCTGAAATCAGTAGCTTGAATCACCTGATGTCAACATGGAAAACCAATGATAATAATTCACATTTATATAGTGCCTTAATTCATATTTACAGAGTGAATTCAAAATTTTTCCTAATAATAGTACAGATATTGCCATACCCATTCTACAGTTGAAGAAACCATGTCTCTGAAAAGTTGTCATTGGTACTCAATCACATAGCTAGTGAATATCAGTGGTGAGATCTGAATCCAAGTCACTTCTGACACCCAAGTCCAACACACTTTCTATTATAATATATTGATTCACAGAACCAATAATTCTCATAGTAATTGTTAATGACACTATAATTTTGTTGATAAGTGTCACTAGGGATGTAAACTTAACATAAAATATAAGGCATTAAACATAAATCTGAAGAGCAAAAGAGGGAGTTCCTTTTTGAAGATCAATGTTAGCATTGAGAACTAAGAGATCAGGGGAGATTGGCAATGTGGTTTTTTAACCTTCCCTTTTTTAGGATTTTTTTTTAAGCAAAATAAGTGATTGCTCAATGTAGAATACCTTAACATTGCTTGTTATAGGGAACTGCAATTAAGTTTATTTCTCCTTCTGTAGGTCAATTCCCTTTGGGTGCTTCAGCTCATATCAAAGGCAATAGTAGCAGGAAAGGATTCTATCCTGTGTGGTAACTGGGGAGCAGAGACATGGGCTTCTTTGAATTGGATAATCAATAAGGTCCATTCTAGTTCTAGATATAGGATCCTATGATTTTTGGTATCACACTCTCCTAGAGTTCAGGAAAGCATCATCTCTTCATGGTTTCCAAGCGGATTACCACCACCATCAACACCACCACCAACCTCCTATTGGGTTGGTTAATGAGGAGTCCACAGGCTGATGTCCTCTGTCTCCAAGAACCTAGGTGTCTCCTGCCCAGATCAGCAACTCTCATATGCCTACAGGGCCCCAATGTCCCTCCCAACTGTCCTTCTATGGATTTCTGAGACCATCACATAGAGAACAAACCTATGGTTTCTCCTTGAGTGCCAATAAAATACTTTCCCCTGAATCAGTGAGTGAAACAGTGAGAATACAGGAAGCCAACTTTTGTCACCAGAGTACCCAAAAAAGGGACCTAAAAATAATTTTTAGAAAGGGAGAAGCATGAGCAAAATCATAGGGAAGAACCAGAATAGAAGAACAGAGAAAGACAAAAGCAGAAGTTGAATTCAAGAGGGGGAAAAGAAATCATGAAATGTCTGTGTCTTATTGAATTATGAAGAAATGTCTGTGAAAATCTGCAACACACGTTATATGCTTAGCTTTCTCAGAACCATCTTGCAGTATTGAAGGGAAACATGTCAGTTTGCTTAATGCTAAAATTTGAAGTCTGTATGAGAGAAGGGTTGTGTAGTATTTTGGTGGAGCATACATCCTACCTGCATAAGATGCATTTTTCATGTCAGAACCTTTTTCCATAGAGTTAAGAAACTTAGTCTAATGATTAACAAGTTGTGTACACATGAAAAGTCTATAATTAAAAGTTACCCATGTAATTTTATGGAATACAGAGGATTTTTGCAAAATCTGAATTTCATTTAAGAATATATATATATATATATATATATATATATATATATATATATATTGGGGTAGCTAGGTGGTGCAGTGGATAGAGCACCAGCCCTGAAGTCAGGAGGACCTGAGTTCAAATCTGGTCTCAGAGTACTTAACACTTTCTAGCTGTGTGACTCTGGCCAAGTCACTTAACCCCAATTGCCTCAGCAAAAAAAAAAAAAAAAATATATATATATATATATATATATATATATATATATACCACTAGATCAGACCCAGTAAGCCAAAAATACCACCTCTAGAAATACCATCTCCCCAGATTGTGGGAAGTCTCTATTAGCTGTCAATATTCATGATTATATTTACTCAATACATTTTCAACTGTTTGTAAGGAGCGTTGTCCCTTTAAGTCTCTTTCCTGTGTGGCATGAGAGAAATTATTATCAATAACCGATGAGTTGGGGAAATTCAGATTTCTCCCTTTTTCTTTTATTCTTAATTCAAGACTTCAGTCTTTGAAAGTTGAATCTTCTCCTCTATCCAGACCCCACCTAGATGGGCAGACATTGTGTTCCACTCAAGTTTGAATAGGGATAAGTTCTTTGAATAGATTGCCCAAGGCTAAGACTAACTTAGAAGTAAAATGACATAATCAAAACTCAGTTCCCACCCCTCGTGGTAATATTCATCCTTCATTAATTATTAACCAATCAAAATTGATTGACAACCTGGGGAACATGTCCCTTTCAAAAGGGCATATAAACCATAAATCTGCCACCGTGATTGTCTT
This sequence comes from Sarcophilus harrisii, assembly GCF_902635505.1. Taxonomy (NCBI): domain Eukaryota; kingdom Metazoa; phylum Chordata; class Mammalia; order Dasyuromorphia; family Dasyuridae; genus Sarcophilus; species Sarcophilus harrisii. Next base: position 169,665,598 of record NC_045426.1, read on the forward strand.
TGATTTAAAAGAGATAAATGGCCAAATGACCATTATTTTATTGAAATGATGGCATTATTAAGAAAATGATTAAATTACCCAGAAATGATGTCTCTCAAACTTTTTATACACCACAGTCAGTTTAGTGATGAAAAGGGCAAAAAAAGTATTTTTATGTAAAGGAAAAGATTTGAATTATTTGTCAAAGAATGTAAGAAATTAACTGCTGTTATAGATGAACTTTTTGAAACTTATAAGGAGAAGAAAAAATAACTTTATTTTTAATAAATATTACAAATATCAAAGGAGAGTAAATGAAATAATATTTTAAAGTGCTTAGAAATACCTTGCATACAGCAGATAATTAATACATGCTTATTCCTTCCTTTCTAAAATAGATTTAAGATTCCAGTTGACTAGTTGTGCACAGCAAATGAACTTTGATATAAATAGAAGGAATTAAATTCCCTTGTGAACGATGTCTCACTTGTTTATGAATAATTTGATGATATGAAGAGGCAGAAAAAGAGCTTTTATATTTATGGAGAACTATGAGCACAAAAAAACTACTATTTCAATGAAACCAAAGAGATGAAGGTCTATATTAAAGACTTATAGTTGTAGAGCATTATGAGTAACAATTTGCATATAATTGTTTTATGACTAAGGAGGGTATAACAAAAATTGTGAAATCATATAACATTTGGAAACTACAAATTAAGTTTTAAAGTATTACCCGTTTGGGGCAACTAGGTGGCGCAGTGGATAGAGCACCAGCTCTGAAGTCAGGAAGACCTGAGTTCAAATATGATCTCAGACATTTAACACTTCTAAGCTGTGTGACCCTGGGCAAGTCACTTTAACCCCAATTGCCTGGGGTGGGGGGGAAGAAGTACTACCAATTTTATAGGGAAAATTTGAGGAACTGTTAACATTTTAAGTGAAAGGCAAGTATCTGAGGGTCAAAAGCTCTTATTTAAATCATTAATGCAATCCCGAGAAAGGAAGCTGATGTAGGAACTTGAGAAGATGCTGAAAAGTTCCTTTGTGGGAGTTGTGGCAGTTAGAATCAGTCAGGTAAAAGAAGGCTTCAGTTAAGTGATTCTTAATTGAAGTGACAGACAATTGACTTAATTGGTTAAGAGCTTCAATGACAGCCATTGTGCCTAAATGCCACCTAGAAATAGAGACTGGAGAAGTTTCTCATAAAAAGTATATTACTTTCTGCTGCAATGTCTTATTTGAGTGAATTTGGCTAGATTTGTTTGCTTAACTAAAGAATCAGCCTCAGCTATGTTTCTATGAGCCCTTGTTCAAATTGGATAACATAGCATCCAGATGAATAAATAACTGGCTAGGCTGGTCCAGAGCTAACTAAATTAATGAGCTATGCAATCGTCTGACTTACAGACAACTGGCTTAGATAATTGCTATTCACATGAATAGAAATAACTTTTGATGACAAAATTGAAAAAACTTATAAATGTTATATTTAAGTAGAAAAGGAAAGAACAAAATAAAACAAAAATATTTGTCCTGCTGAAAAGTGGAGAGAATCAACAGCCAAGTAATGAGCAGGGAAGCAGTTTGGTATAGTGCAGATGCTCCTAAATGAGCCCCAAACATCAAAGATCAGGGCCCAGAGCTGTTGAATTACTCTGAAAACACAAGAATTTTCCTCCCTCATTTACTTTCCTGCCAGGCTCTTGTAAGTGTGAATGTGCTTACACGCTGATCTTGAATATATTGATGGGAGAGCATGATCCAGGTTTAAATGTATATTGTGATATATTTATTATCTTTGTATTGCCTTTAATATATTAGTATCTATATTGCAGTGTTATTTCTTTTGCCTTCTTAAATAAATGCACTGGATTATAGCTTGAAATCTACAGCAAAAAAGTTGTTCAATCATGCCCAAATCTTTGTGACCTCATTTGGGATTTTCGTAGCAAAGATGCTGGAGTTGTCTGCCATTTCCTTCTCCGGCTCATTTTACAGATGAGGAAACTGAGACAAAGAGGGTAAAGTGACTTGCTCAGGGTCACACTACTAGTAAATGTCTGAGTTCAGATTTGAACTCAGGAAAAAAGAGTATTACTGACTCTAGGTCAGCACTCTGTGCACTATGGAGCCACCTACCTGCAATGAAAAGGATGTCTGCAAATTCCAGCTCTAAATTCTATTATGAGAGCATTTATAATGTCTTTTTAAGCTACTCAAAGCAAGCTATAATTTTACATGTATAATGGATATTGTATGTCTTGCTTTCTCAATTCTTAGGGCAATGAGTGGAGACAGGGATTGAATTTGGAATTGAAAATTAAAATATAAAGGAAGCTACTGTATCCCAATACCTGCATTTTCCAGATTTGAAGAATTCTATGCTATATGAAGAGGGGTTTTGTGAAAATAAATTTCAGTGAATTCTACTTCAAAATCTAAAATTATGTTTTAGAAAAATATTCTTGTATTTTGTTTTTCAGAATAAAAATTAGCATCATTTCCTCTATTTTTCTCAAAGTTTATATTAATCCTTCCTTTAAGATCACTAGGAATATTTATGAGAAGCAATAAGGTCTAGGAGATAGAGAACTAGCATCAGAGTCAGGAAGATCTGGGCAGGAATCCTGCTTTGTACACATGCTAACAGTGAAACCTTGGACAACTCACTTTTACTATTCAATGCTTCAGTAACTCTCTAGATGATAGATTGAAATAAATAGATATTTTTTGCCAGGGCCTCCCCTGCACAAATTAAATCCCAGCCAGAACAACACCTCATTATTTATGGATTCTTTGGAGATATTTCAAAACTCAAAGTGCCCCATTGCTAAGTTATAACTTTATATAACTCTGCTTGGTACAGTCTTTGTTGGTCCTAAATTCCCTCTTGCATTTTTGACCTCAAATTCCTAGACATGCTTAGTTTTTTCAGTTTACATATTTGTTTGCTGTGACTACCATTCAATCACCTTGTGTTAATTAGACTATATAATTCAAAATGACAGGGGTTATGTAAATCTCTGTTTTGTACCTTCCACTTCTTCTTGGCCCTATCTCTTATTCCTTAAAAATCAGGACTAGGTTCTCTAAGCATTTCTTGAAATATTAATAAGTATTTCTTGATATATTAATGGAAACATAACCTCCCCTGTTTGACTTGTTTTTAAATATGGAGAAAGTAAATCCACTAAAACATAATGATGCTTTACCTTTGTGAGCTACTTCCATCCTAAATCTCCACCTTACGGGTCAGAAATCCCAGTGCATCCTAAGGACTTCTCTACCTTACCATATAACCCGTAACTACGCCCTTAGGACCTTCGGGTTTTTGCATCTGCTCTGTTAACTGATCCTTGCAACATTGTATTGTCTTCCCCAATTGGGGTGAACTCCTTGAGAGCAAGAACTGTCTTTTTTCTATTTGTATCAATCTATTTGTATACATATAAATTTGTATCAATTCTCTTTTGTGTTCCTCGGGACAGAGTGAGTACTTAATAACTACGTGTGTATATACTCCATTCATTTACTAGCAGTTTCCAAGGAGACCTCGCATCACAATCTATTTGGGGCTTGACTGAAGCATGAGTCAGACAAGAGTCTGGGAGCAGGCTGATAATCATAAATACGATTAAATTGGGCACAGCCCCCTTAGGTGCCAAATTCCACCCCCTTTAGCTATCTCCCTCTGACAAAAAGCTGCACCCCCTTTGTTCCTCCGTAATTTGTTTGGAAAATTACAAGTGTGGACCTGACCGAATGAGGTCTCTCCCTTCCCGTCCTCTCTCTCCCTCTCTAGTAAGGAAATGCATTGCAAATTGTCTGGCTGAGGCTGTATGGGATTATTCACACACACAAATCACGACTCCAGTATAATTGGAATCACCCTTCTGTTTTCTCCGTTCTAATAATATCCCACCTCCAAGAAGAGCACAGGGCTCTGCATCTGATAACGGAAGCACTCTGGATAGCCTCCTATATTCCTCCTATGGCTGCCATTTCTATTTAGCCTGGGGCATGATTTCATTTTGGTTCAGAATTAGAGAAATGATTATCTCGATTCAAAACACCCTTTGGAAAGCGTGACCACGCGCACCCTCTGGTGGCTACTCTTGTCTCTCCAGCTCCCGCGAGCTCAGCTCTGTGTTGATGGCAGTGGGCAGCGTGCGCCTGTGGTAATCTGTCAGGATATATTATACCCTTCCATATTTTCTTCTCTTTCACTCTGTGTGGTCAGAAGGCAAAGTGCTTTTTTTTTTTTTTTAATGTGATCACTAAGCTAAAGACTGGATGACCATCGCAGTCTAGAATCCATTAGTCAATCAAGAAACCTCCCAAAGAGTGTAAGCATTTATTAGGCTACTATCAGGCGCTGGGCACTCTGACAGGTTCTGGGATCAGACCGTCAAGGAGTTCGCCTTGTAGCCCCCGAAGCTGGATTTTGAGAATAAAGCCCTCTGTGAGCGAGCCACGGAGAAATGTTATGCACCCCGTGGGCAGTGGGATTTCTGGGCCACCTGTGACTGCAGACAGGGGCCAAGCAGGGGACTGGAGGCTCCAGTTTGGGCTTCTCCCCTTTCTCGTGACTGCTCTGCCCTGGCTGTCCCTGTGCTACATTCCTCTCGGTGTCTGGGGCCACGTGTGACTTCCCTGGCACCGCTTTAGGGCACCAGGCTACAGCTGGAAGGGCTCTTCAAATTAAATGTCATTAATCAAATGACTCCCAGCTAGGAGACAGAAGGTCACCTTAGTCATCTTAAAGTCAGACTGCCTGAAAAGTGTCATTTGTGGGTGTCTAGCTTGAATTTACATGAGCTAAGAGCCCATCCATCACTTGGCTCCTGCCTGTTTGAAGGTCCTGGATGAGTTGGATTTACCTGTTCCACATTTAAATGAGGAGCGCTAAGGAGCACTCACTTTTAACAAGGGGCTTTTCTTCTCTTTTAATGTCACTGTGTGAGGGTCTGCTTTTTGCTTAGAATGTGGAGGGACCCAGGAATTACGCCCTGAGTTGATACCTCCTTTGCCTCCTAGACTTGCCCCCAGAAAGCTGAGAATTCATTGCCTGGTCAGTTGGCTGTTTGGACTGATGGGATTGTCACTGCACACGAGCTCCAGCCAAGACATCTAAAAGAGACCCAGCTTTAGGGCGAACGGTTGGAGCTACTTATCACCCTACAAGAGCTTTATTAATAGCCAGCTTTAAAGGGCAAAGGATTGTCCTTCCATTAGACCATGAAGCAACTAAGTCTATAGTATGGTTCAAGAGCTATGCAATGAAGCAGCCAAGATGCCATGGTTCTTTTCTCCTTCCTTCTCTCCCTCCTTCCCTTCTTTCTCTCCACTCACATGGAATCACTGCACTGGAGGGAAGAGTAGAAAGTATTTGGCCCAAACCACACCTGCACAAGAATCCCTCCTACAAGATTCCTGAAAAGGAGTCATCCAGCTTCTACTTAAAGACCTCCAGTAAAAATATTGTCTGATTATTTCAATCATGTCCGACTCCATGACTGCATTTTTTGGTTTTCTTGGCAAAGATACTGTGGTGGTTTGCCATTTCCTTCTCCAGCTCATTTTATAGATGAATAAATTAAGGCAAGCTGGATAAAGTGACTGACCTAGTCACACTAGTAAGTGTCTGAGGTTGGATTTGATTTAGGAAGATGAGTTTTCCTGATTCCAAGCCCAGGGCTCTATCCACTGCACCACCTAGCTAGTTCACTAGTAAAAGGACTATAGACTGCTATTGCCAGTTAACAAATTTTTAAGCATTTGCCATGTACCATCCACTACCCTCAGAGATCACATTCTAATGAGGATGACAACATGCAAACAACCATATAGACAATATCCCATTTTGAGAGTGCGCTGTATTAGGAAGCAACACATTTAATCCTTCTTCTTTATGATTTTTTTTTTTTTTTGGTGGTGAGGATAGAATTTTTTCCTTAGTTTGATATTTACCAATTTATATTAGTAACTTCTCTGCAAGTTACAGCTTTAGAAAATTGCCAGTAGACACCAAGTTCTTCAAGTGACTTGCTCAGGGTCCCAGAAGCAATATTTTTAAGGTGGCAATCAAACCCTAGTCTTTGAAAGCTTGAGGTCTTTAGGACTCCCCAACCACCACAACACATTTCTTCTTTTTCCATGCATTGACCTTTTTTTGCCTGAGAAATTTTGATGTGATCCCAGATATATATACGTATATATCAAATATTTACTGATAATAATCATTTCATGATCCCTACATTGTTAAACCCTACATGGGATTGCAGCCCACAGTTTAAGAAGCTTTGTACTACATGACCTTTGAGGTCCCTTTCTAGCTAGGATCTATAATTCTATGAACTTCATTTGGTGCTCACAATAAATGAGTGAGGGAGTGCTAATATCATCTCCATTTTACACCCTTAGGGAGAATCTGAGACAGGACTTGTACCTAGTCCTGTCTCCAGCCAAGGTCTCTATCTTATCCACCATGCCATGTTGTTTCTCTTTGTGAAGCTATCAAGTCCTTATCAAGTTTTTTTTCCTTTCTACAATCTAAACATCTTTAATCCCATCAAACAATTCTCATAAAGAGATGCTCTCAAGAATCTCTTCCATTCTGGCAGATGTTCTACAGCTCATCGGAAGCTTTGCTAAAATATGGAATTTACATCTAAACAATCAATTTTAGATGTATTCTGAGCAGGACTATTTTTCACCTTTCTATTTTTGGATTTGTTATTATCTGTTATTCAGTTGTGTCCAACTCTTCGTGAGCCCATTTGAGGCTTTCTTGGCAGAAATATTGGCATGCTTTGCTATTTCTAGTTCCTTTTACAAATGAGAAACTGAGGCAAACAGGGATGTCTTTTGCCCAAGGTTACACAGTTAGCATCTAAATCTGGATTTGAATTTCCAGAATACTCTATCCATTGTGCCACATAAATCTCTAATCACTAGTTTCTTCGGTTGACATCCTATTTTTCATTCACACAGAGCCTGTGGTCCACTAAAACCCATAGAATTTTTTTTTTTCAAATCAACTGCTTCAAAGTTATGTTGCCCTCATCTTATATTTAAGAAGCTAATTTCTTTCTTGAAATTAAGTATAAAAAACAATGTTTATCCTAATTAAGTTTCACTTTTTTAGATTTGGTTCCTTGAAATGTTAAAAAAAAATATGAAGGCCTCTGGCATATTGGGAGGATTCATTTTTTAGATGATGTAGGCAAGAGAAATAGGGAAAGGGAAGGGGAAGCATCTATTGAGTGCCTATTATATGCCAGGCATTGTGCCGAGCTCTTTACAATTATTTATTTGATCCCAATTGAATAAGCAGGCACATATGACCTGTGATTGTGCCACTGAATTCTCAAATTTTTGATATCATAGATCCATTTGAGTAGATTTGATCCAATATTCTAGCCTGTTGAGATCTTTTTGGACCCTTCAGTGACTCTTCCTACACTGTAGCTTCTCTCTACAATATTTATTTTGGTAGCTAAAACAGGAAGTTTTTGGTTCTTCTTTCCTTTTCATTTCAGTTTAACAAACATTTATTAAAAACACCTATGTTAGGATAGTTTACCTCTCAGACCTGTGGAGAAGGAAGGAATTTGTGACTAAAGAACTAGGGATCATTATTGATCACAAATAGAAAATTTTGATTATATCAAGTTAAAAAGCTTTTGTACAAACAAAACTAATGCAGACCAGATTAGAAGGGAAGCAATAAACTGGGAAAACATTTTTGCACTTAAAGGTTCTGATAAAGGCCTCATTTCCAAAATATATAGAAAATTGACTCTAATTTAGAAGAAATCAAGCCATTCTCCAATTGATAAATGGTCAAAAGATATAAACAGATAATTTTCAGATGATGAAATTGAAACTTTTTCTACTCATATGAAAAGGTGCTCCAAATCACTATTGATCAGAGAAATGCAAACTAAGACAACTCTGAGATACTACTACACACTTGTCAGATTGGCTAAAATGACAGGAAAAAAAAATAATGATGAATGTTGGAGGGGATGCGGGAAAACTGGGACACTGATGCATTGTTGGTGAAGTTGTGAATGAATCCAACCATTCTGGAGAGCAATCTGGAATTATGCCCAAAAAGTTATCATACTGTGTATACCCTTTGATTCATCAGTGTTACTACTGGGCTTAAAAGAGATACTAAAGAAGGGAAAGGGACCTGTGTATGTGCCAGACTGTTTGTGGCAGCCCTGTTTGTAGTGGCCAGAAACTGGAAACTGAGTGGATGCCCATCAATGGAGAATGGCTGAGTAAATTGTGGTATATGAATGTTATGGAATATTATTGTTCTGTAAGAAATGACCAACAGGATGATTTCAGAAAGGCCTGGAGAGACTTACACGAACTGATGCTGAGTGAAATGAGCAGAACCAGGAGATCATCATACACTTCAACAATACTATATGAGGATCAATTGGAATGGATGGAAGTGGCTCTCTTGGGCAACGAGAGGATTCAAATTAATTCCAATTGTTCAGTAATGAAGAGAACCAGCTACATCCAGTGAAAGAACAATGGGAAATGAATGTGGACTACAACATTGTATTTATACTATTTCTGTTGTTTGCTTGCATTTTTGTTTTTCTTCCCAGGTTATTTTTACCTTTTTTCTAAATCCGATTTTTCTTGTGCAACAAGATAACTGTATAAATATGTATACATATATTGTATTTAACAATATACTTTAACATATTTAACATGTTTTGGTCTATCTGCTATCTGGGGGAGGGAGTGGGGAGACGAAGGAGAACAGTTGGAATAGAAGTTTTTGCAAGGGTCAATGTTGAAAAATTACCCTTATATATGTTTTGTCAATAAAAAAGCTATAAGAAAAAAACAACAACAAAAAAACCATCTATGTTGTACCAGGTACTATGCCACAAGTACAAAGACAAAAGGGAAATGATATCCTCATAGAATCTGCATTCTACTGGGGACCAGGGGATTGAGGGAGAAAACATAAAAATACACAATACAAAATATAAACAAAATTGGTGGGTAATTAGGTGATACAATGCATAGAAAATGGGGCCTGGAGTAAAAAAAAACTCATCTTTCTGAATAAAAAGCTGGCATCAGAAATTTATTAAGTGTGTGACTATGGGCAAATCACTTAATCCTGTTTGTCTGTTTCCTCCTCTATAAAACAAGCTGCAGAAGGAAACGGCCAACCACTCCAGTATCTTTGCCAGCACAAAGAGTTGGACACAACTGAATGACTAAACAAAAATAATGTTATGTAATAATTATCTTTTAATTCATATGGATAACAAATATAACCTCTATTTCACAGGATTAAAATGTGTGAAAGATTAAAATAATTAGCTTTGAGTATGGATTTGGATATGGATTTTTAAAAAACTACAATAATTCACAAATTACAAAGGCTCTACAGAGGAGTTGCAATCTTCATTGGTGGGACAGAATGGCTACACTAAAGAGATACTAGACTGTTGAAGCACATCATATAAAATTAATGGCTTTCAAATTAAAATAGTGGAAATAATTCATACTGCATCTCATTTTTCTTTGATGATTTTGAAAGTCTTGTATGCATCATCCTGACAGTTAATAGCAATTCCCAGTCCATAACCAGATAGATAAGCTTTTGCCACCTTAGCATCAGAGCAGACTAATGTTTAGAGGAGAATGCCTTGATATGGTCAAAGGTGCTACCCCCGCTCCATGAAGTTCACACAAATGTGGCTGCCAGAGGGTAGAGTTTCTTTGCAAAAGTAGGTTTAAGGGTGAAAGAAGGAAGAAGAAAGATTCTGGGATTGGAAGTGAGCAGCATGAGTTCCCAAGGATTTGTGCTATTTGGTATACCAAGTTGTAATATAAGCAGAGATGTCTCTTACGTTTGTTCTTCCAGTGTCATCCAGATGCAGTGGCAAGACAAAAGTCACGACTGCTGATGGCAGTGGTGACCTCAGGGTCTTTAGTGTCCCCAAACCCTAAGTACTTCACAGAACATGCTTCTCTGCTGCCTTCAAGGCCAGGGGAACTATTCTTATCTGTCCATTCTCCTGGGGGAAATCTTCACATGCTTGGGGGTAGAAGCCCCTCTGGCTCACAATGGGTTTGAGGCCTTCCATTACCATCCTGATTTAGTCTATTAAGATGGTTTATGGGGATGTGGCTCTTAAGCATGCTTCTGCTTCTTGGAGCTACAGGTGAGAGCTGAGGGCCAGGTAAACACCAAAGGTGGGTGAGCAACCCTGAAAAGAGCTTGCTAATCCCTCATATCAGAGTGGCTAGTTATCCCTGAAGACCCCATAATTTTTGTGATACATGCTTTAATAAAAGCTTATTGACATTTTTTTTGCAAATCAATCAAAAATACCACATACTCCCAAAAGACAGGGATCTGGGATCTGTTCATTTATTTATTTATTTTTTTTTGGTTCAATATATGTTTATTAATTATCCTGTAAAAAGAAATATTGAGTTGTATGAATGGAAGGCCAGACTTGGGAGTTTGGGAAAACCAGGGTCCAGGTCCTGACTCTAATTTATGTGACTACAAGCAAATCATTAAGTAATTCTTTTAAGTTACAAATCACCTCTTTGAGGATGATTTTGTTTTTGTCTTGGTATCTCCAGGACTTAGTATGGTGCTTAAATTGAATCTGCAGAAAAAATGTCCAAACCAATGAAATCACAGGTCAGGACCAGCAACAGAAGCATCCCATATTTGAAGATTACATGCTATTCATATTCAGCTAGGGAGATACCACATGTATGACATGATTCCTAGTCTCAGGGAGCTTACAATCTAAATTGATTCTTCTAGAAATAAAATACCTACAATATATTTACATTGACTGCATTTATATGACATTTACATGTATGTATACATGTGACTGCAACAATACAAATGGAAATGACAATAACAAAAGGAAACTGAGTGAACAAAATGTAATTAGAATAATCCCATTTGGCCTTGAAGATGAGAAAAAACACTCCCTTAAATTCTTTGTAGACATAGGAAACTTAAGTGTGTGCAACATGGAATAGGCCATTAGATTCAGCTGATGGATTGGTTTGTTTTGGTCAACTACTTTAAAATGTCTTTCTTGTCTTTTTTATTGTTACAAGCACCAGCTCACTGGATAAGGGAAGGAAGAGGAATATATTTGGGAGTGGAGCGGATGTAAATGCCAAAAATATCAATAATTTTTTTAAAAAAATTGATCTGTCTAGAGCTTAGAACAGATCATGAATAAAGATAATATCTTCAGAAAGCAATGATTAAAAGGAAAGGAGCTCAGGGTATTTTTGTCCATTTTGCAGTCAAATTACCATTCTCCAAGTGACTTTCTTTTCAAGACATATACTATATAACCAACTTACTATGTCTGGATGCTGTACATTTGCCTGATTTGGTTAACCCAACACTGTCCTCCTTCAGGAAGGATATCAGATCTAGTGGAAAGACCATTAGGCTGAGCCAGAAGGCCCAAATTTTAGTTCCAGCCTACCAGTAATTAGCCTAGTGTTCTCAAGTAAATAACTTCTCTTTTCTGGACCGCAGTCTGGACCTCAGCAAGTAAGAGAGATTCTACAATGTCCCTAGAGTTTTAACACTTATGGAAACCTGCTGCTTATGAACCATAATACAAAATAATCTCTTGAAGAAGCACTTTCAAAAGCACCCGTCTGTTTAAAGTGAGGAGTGGGAGGGAAGGGATGGGGGGGAGGGGGAGAAGGGCAGATGGTGACAGAAAGAAAGCAGCCCAGGCTTGCTGCTCGTTAGTGCCGGCTGCACTCCAGGCAGATACACATGGCTCCAACATCACAACAGCCTCTGACAACAAAAGGCACAGCTGAGAGGGGACCACCATGTATTTTCGTATTGTATCATCTCCAGATGCTGTATTTCAAGGCATTAGTTAAAATGGCATCTGAGGCCACTTAGGAACTGGGTCCTGTGCTCAATAAAGACACAGTTCTTTTCACTGAAAATAAGGCACTCCAAATGAAGATAGAAAAGAAAACCATTAACAAAAGAGATGAATTCTAGGACAGACATTGCATGACACACTGACTGAGATGAGACAGATAATTTCGCATGGTTTTTATTGGGAAATCGTATGACTTACCCTAAACTGGGAAGTACTAATTTAAAGCTGGCATATTTAGTATTCAGAAAGATAAAGCTTGTGTCTGTTTGCCTCATAGAGGTTGGGGAGGGGGTGAGAGATATATATCAGAGGAAAACAAAGTATTTTTGTTATTCTATGCTTTGCTTGCATGAGTCTCTCACCTGCTTTTTTGTTGTCTGAAATTCTCAGATCTGGATGCTAGGATATGAGGCACAAGCCCTGTCACTTTACAGACTGAGCCATAAAGGAGCTTGCTAAGGGTCACAGAAATTAGGTAGTGATAGAAGCCAGGACAAAATCCTGAGCTTCATATTCCCAAGTCCATGCTGTGTTCTGTTTTCCATGTAATTCTGCCTCTAGCAAATGATGGTTACTATATTTTGTCAGGAACTTTCTCAACATGCTTTAGTGCTTTAAATACTAAAAACAAAATTACTGCATTCAAGTTAATAAGGGAAGATGACCGTTTTCAAGGAGACACAGAAAATCTTTGAAATCAGCGACAGAATTGAGTTTCCAAGGATATAACAAGATGTAGAAGGGTTATTCAAAGCCAGACAAGTCTACATCCTGATATGAAATCCTTCAGGGATATTTCTTTCTGCTTATGTGAATTAAGGGTCAGGAAACAGGACCAAGAAACCACTGCAATTTACTCTGGGCAATACCTGTCACTCTATACAGATAAATCCTCATGTTTAAAAACAACAACAAGAAGATTTCTGGTTGTTTGGGTTCATGTTGTCCACAATAGTCCACAATACTAACCTCTTAGTTTAGAATGTCAATTGTCAACAAATCTCAAAAATCTATGGAGGGAAAAAGTGTTCAACCTAATTTCCTTCAGAGCAGTTTCTAAGATGCTCAGAATGGCACATGCAGTTCAGTCACCATTGGTCAAATCCAGGGTTACTCAGCTACCAGAGATAATTTGAGCGACTGTAAAGTCCGTCGGCTTGTTTGCCTCTTGTTAAATGAGAAAATGTGGGGTTTCCTGCCCTGAGGGATGACACAGAGTATAGCATCCACAGTCTGGGGAATGACTTGACCCGATGCCCGGAGCTTATCACAGATCTCTTTGAATCTGGCCTGGAGAGCTGGATGTCCATCTAATTTCTCCTTCACTGTGGTCAGCTGTGAGCAGAAGACAAAAACAGAATGTAGAAGAGCATCAAGACAGTTCCTTTGTTTCTTTCTTCCTCCTTGCTCCTAGTGCCACCCCTCACCAAAACACCATGTAGTGATATATAAACTTATTTGTATATTATGTTGTCTCTCCTCATAGAAGCTCCCCGAGGCCAAGGATTATTTCATTACTGTATTGTTTATCACAGAACAATGCTTGGCATAAAGTAGGTACTAAATAAACGAACGTCCTTTCAAGAAGCACAAATACACTACTAAGAAAATACTCCTCATCTAGAGAGTATTATGAAAATTGAAGCTGAGGGACAAGAAAGGTCACTGTTGTTTTATTCAGTCTTGTCTAACTCTCTCCCTGTGCACATCAACACTGTCCATGGGGTTTTCTTGGCAAAGATTCTGAAGTGATTTGCCATTTCCTTCTCTAGTGGATTAAGGCAAATAGAGATTAAATGATCTGCCTAGGCTCACACAGTTGGTATCTGAGGCAAGATTTGAATTCCAGACCCAGTGCTCTATTCTCTGAGCCATTTAGTTGCCTCCAAGGCAAACAAGGTTAAGTGATTTGCCCAGCATCACATAGCTAGCAAGTGTTTATGGCTGGATCTGAACTCGTCTTCCTGATTTCTGGTCCAGTGTTCTAGCCACCAAGCCAGAATATTTTAACATGGGGCTATAAAACCAAGAGAATGGTTCCACAAATAATATAGCACAATCTGAGAATTACATCTTGGAAATTTAGTAAATGAGAGCTTAAAACAGCACCCAAATAGATGTACCAAGGAACTAAAGTGGGATGGAATGATGATGGTGATGGGCTGCAGTGGCTCATTAAAGCAAATGAAGTAAATGTGTTTGATCAGACATCATTGCAATAGCATAGTCCTTCACTAACACAATTATTTCTTAATTAAGCTCAAGTTGTAAGAATCTGGCTTTCTGAAAACTGCTTCCCAAAGTACTAATTTAATCACATAGGTTAAGAATAGTTCTTGTGCCCCCAACAACAACAACAATTCGCCTGTTGTTTACAGGCTCAACAGTTTAGGAACAGTCAAAGACTTGTTGCCACAAGCATGGGAGATAAAGTAAATGACAATAACCAAAATGACAAAAACCAAAGGATGTTATCTCATAGATGAGTGTCTCCACTGATTTAGGTTGCAACCTATCTACATCCATCCACCCCCTGTAACTCTTATCAGTGTCTTCCCAAGTATTTGCCATGAAAGGTCCACACAATATGTACATCTAGGATCCTTGAGATCTCTTTAACGTCTAGGAGCTGTCAATGGAGAGCCCACACCTGGCTGGCAGGTATTCCTCACTAGTACCTTGTGTTTATGCCAATCTTTTTGTTCCTACAATTTTTTGAATAACTTCTTTTACTCCATTTTTCCTAATTCCTTGTTTGTAACACATTGCAGGCTTAGCATGCAACTCCCCATTATTCTCTGGGAGATAACAATTATCACATATAGGGAAACTGTAGTGTTCACTGTCTTGTAACCAGACAACATTGAGTAAAAGGATGACAAAAACCAAATCTTTTATATGACTATTTTCCGAGAAGCTAAGTGCCTCAAATGTTGATGATCAACATACATCTATTAACTGGTAGAATTTGGGGACCAAACTCAAATCAGAACAAACAACATGGATTTGCTAACTCTGGAACTGAACAAAATCTAAATACTAGGTGGGGTTTTAAAACCTAATTATGAACTAAGTTAAAAGTTGAAAAAAATCCTCATACTGATCTTAAGTTCGAAATTTTAAAAATCCAAAGAGAAAGGAAAGGGGAGAAAATAGAAAAAAGGAAGGGTTGTGAGGAGACACTACGGGAATCTTATAGAAGAGGGATGAGTCTCATTTTGTCAGTCTCAGAGAAGGTCCTAGGAACTGGCAGGTGTAGCCAACAAGCAAGTATTTTTGCTTAATGCAAAGAAGACCTTCCTAACAATTACAGAAGTTCCAAAGCAGAATGGTTTGATTTTGGGAGGGTGGTTTTATCCTTACTAGATATCTTCAAACCAAAGCCTTTTGTTGGGTATTTTATAGAAGGAATCCCTATTCAGAGATAGGTCAGATTGAATAATGACCTCATCCCCAGAGTCTGCAATAGAGGGAAAGCTGTCTAAAAATAGATGCCATCTGAGCTAGACCTTGGCGGATGGCTTCTTTAACAGGCAGGGATGAAGGCATTGACTAATGGGTACTCAAGGTGAAGGGGGACCTGGGGCACAGGAAGTACAGGGTATATTCAGGAAGAGATGAGACATCTAACATTTCACATAAATAAATCTGAAAAGGTAGAGTGGGGCCAGATAGCACAATGCCTTAAATGGCTTACTATACAATCTGGACTTTATTCTTCTATAGGCAGTTAGGAAGTCAGCAGAGGTTTCTGAGCAGGGAAATGACACTGGGAACAATTCTGTTAGGAAGATTATGGTGGCAGTGGTATACAGGCTGGATTAGAGGAGGTAGAGAAGGCTAATTCAATTCCACTCACCTACAATATTTGAAGAGATTTAATTCATGATCACGTTTTTTTTTTTTTAACACAGCCATTGGCTACACACACTTTCTGAATATACTGCAAGCCTCTATCTCCCTTTTACATCATGACTCCCCTTGGAATCTTAGTGCTCAAAAGGTTCTTAATGTTATTATGAGGAACAGCTTTCTCTGTCAACCGGGTTCAAGGTGAACAAAATTAATGTGCAGCATAAGGTTTCCCAAAAAAGCAGTGCAAAGCTGTCAAGCCTGGGATAACTTCACTCTAATTGAATGTACTGCCTCAGTTCTCTTGGATAGCTGTGGAAACATTAAATGGAATTATTACAGCTATTCTGCTATCTAAGCAGGAAAGAGAAGTTGCCAAATTTGTTCCCTAATTTAGTTCATGAAAAAAAAAATCAATGAAAGAGAAGCCTATGTTTTAGTCATTTGAACATCAGTTTTGCAGAAGGGGAAAAGGTGAGCAGAGAACAAGCACTTAATGAGTACCTACTATTGGCTAGACATTGGGATAACTGCTGTATAAATATTAATTCATTTTATCCTTAACTCTGGGAAGTAGGTGCTGTTATTATTCCCATTTTATAGCTGAGGAAACAGAGGCAGAAGTTGTGACTAGCAAAGACCAGTTATTTATTACTCTTTCTCTTGTTCCTATAAGGTGGTTAAAGAGTCCTCTTGATTTATTTTAGTCCATTACTTCTAATCACTAAACATGGCCATTTTCATTGGGGTACATAGGAATTATATTCTGAGTTGGAAAGAACCAGAGGCAGGGTCTGAACTCAGGGCTTTCTATCATGCATCTAGCACTTTATCCATCAAATGCCTGGCTGCCTCTAACATATTATTAATAAAAAGTGTTCTCTACCTGCTAACACAGCAGGGCCCACAAAGTGGAATGCAGTCCAGAGGCTTGGTTGCCAGCCAAGGGTTTGTCATTTACATACCTCAATGACTTATGCCTACCGTCTCCTATCAGGCAACCTCTGATCAACCTCACAATATCTGGGGGAGAGTCTAAATGGGCGTACACGTTCTTAGATTAGAATCCGTCTAAAAACAGCTTTGGGGTGAAAAGGACCTTCAGGGTAAGTTAAAATTGAAAGTAGTTTTTAAAAATGAGTATTTTTCCATATGAATTCTGGGAAGGTAATATATACCTTCAAAAGAAAAGAGAGAGCCTGGTACAAATGATGTAGCCCTGGACAGGGTGTCAAGAGACCCAGATTTATGTTCTGGCTCCGCCACAACTTTGCTGGCTATGTGAGGAAATAAGGGAAGGCTCAGGAAAAGGCCCAGCTAATATTAGAGCGAGCTGAGCAACAAGAGCAATGACAGCTGCTGGCCACATGGGGGACATTCCAATTCTAGAACATTTGCTACAGTTTGGAATGTGGATGGAGAGTTCAATAAAAGAGAGGAGGCTGAGCACTATTAGGTGTGTGGTGGTATCTTTCAGATCTGCCATGAGTGGAAGAAAAGAGTCACCAAATAGTTTTCGTTTTCTAAAGAAAACAAATTAGGTTGCATTTCCAGGGCCATGAATGTAGGAATTGGGTAACAGAAAATACATTTTCTTTCTCTGGGCCTCAATGTCCTCACGTTTAAAATGAGAAAGGAGGCAAACCAGATGATGTCTAAGTTCAGTGGGTTAAGTCCTCCCAAAGGGATTTCCTCTGATGAAAATCAAGTTCTGCCAGGAATGTTTGGTACACCAAGACCACTGAAGACCAGGAAGACTTGAGTTCAAACCCTACTTCATTTAATTATTAACTGTGTGTGTATCTTTGATAAAGTCAATCAAACCTCTTTGAGTTTCAGTTTTTTAATCTGTAAAATGTGAATGTGACGATTGTGAGAAGCAAATGAGATAATGGAGAACAGCAGCAGCAAAAGAGCTACATGCAAAGTCTCAAAAAAAAAAAAAATAAATTGTAGTCAGCTCCCCCCCCCAAAAAAAAATTCTTGGAAGAGATGAAAAAAATTTTAAAAAATCAAATAAGACCTGAAGTCAGGAGGATACGAGTTCAAATTTGGTATCAGACACTTAATACTTCCTAGCTGTGTGCCCTGGGCAAGTCACTTAACCCTAATTGCCTCAACAAAAATAAATAAATAAATAAATAAAAATCAAATAAGAAAGAGAAAAAAGTTGGGAAAAGAAATGAGGGAGGATGCAAGAAAAAAAGTCACAACTTGGTAAAAGAAGCAGAAAAAAATTTGATATATAAAAATTCATTGAATAATACAATATAAACTTTTTCTTTATAGATATGATTTTTTCCCCCTAAAAACTATGTTAACATTTTTTTTTAAATTTGGAATTCTAAATTCTCTCTCCCTACAGTTTCCCTTATGCTCCTTTGAAGGCAAACAATGTGATATCAATTATACATGTGAAGTCATGTAAAATGTATTTCTATATTAGCTATACTTCACCAAAAAAATTAAAGTGAAAAAAAGTCTGTCTCCAATCTCTCTCTGGGAGTAGATAATAGATAACATTTTTCATCATGGGCTCTTTGGAATTGTTTCAGATCACTGTATTGACATATATGTCAAAGAGATCAAAGAAAAGGGGAAAGGACCTAATAGTACAATATTTATAGCAGTTTTTTGTAGTGTTCAGGAATTGGAAATTGATTGGGGGATACAATTGTAATAGAATACTATTATGCTATAAGAAATGATGAGCAGGATGGCTTCAGAAAAACATGGCAATACATATATGAACTGATGCAAAGTGAAGTGAGTTGAATGAGAAGACCACGGTATACAGTAAGAGCAACAGTGTAGTGATGATCAATCATGACAGTTTTAGCTACTCTGATCAAAAATGATCTGAAACAATTCCAAAGAACCCATGACAAAAAATGCTATCTCCCTCCAGAGAGAGAACTGAAGTCTGAGGGCAAACTAATCATGCTTTTTAAACTTGATTTTTTATGTTTTTGTATGTGTTTTCTTTTGCGACATGGCTAATATGTAAATATATTTTCTGTAATTAAATAATATAATATCATTTGCTTTCTTAAGGAGGAAAGAGGGAAAGGAGAATGTGGAGAGAAAGTAGGACTCGATGAATGTTAAAGGTATTTTACATATAACTGAAAAATATTTAATGAAATAAATAAAAACATATTTTTTAAAATATTGCTGTAACTATGTCCTTCTGGTTCTGTTTCATTTATTTTGAAGAGGTTCATAAAAGATAAGATATATTAAAAAAAAAAAAAAAAGGAATTCCAACCCAAATTCCACTATCTTTCTATAGTGGAATAATCATTTTATTTAATATTTAATATCATCTTAATATATTGCAACCTAGGGCTGCACAAATTTCACTATGAATAAATTTCATTATTGGATTGAGTGAATGTCAACATATGAAGGAGTATCTATCTGCCAGTGTGGGTACTTATTTTACAGAACAAGAAATGGGTATGAGGTCTCTTGAATAAGACAAATCAGTTTGTCTGATTTCAAACAGACAATTTGAATTTCAAATCAGTTTTTGCCCTTCTTGGAGAATTTCTATTAAAATGAAGAAAGACTTGATTTCTCCTGGTATTCTTCTGAAGGAAGAGAACAGACTTCCCTCTCCTCCCCAAAAGAAAATTGAAGTGGAGATGAGATGATGTTTTTTTTTTTTTTTTTTAAATGCTGATGTGGAATTATGAGGCAAAAGCAAAAAGCACTAATAAAATTTATTTTAACAAACAAACATTTTGGAGGAGAAAAATTACCATTAGAGAGATGGCTAGCTAAGGCTGACTTCGGGCTACCCTCTACTCAAGTTTGTGGGGTCATGTGAAAAAGCAATAATGACCTTTGGCAGCCTGGCTTGTCTTTTGTAATACTATGACAGAGTTAATGGGGAAAAAGAAGGCTGTTTGGGGCAGAACTTTCAAGCACTGGAGGGAGAGATGGAAAGAGCACTCCATTATTTAGGATCTAATTATCTAGGCTGTAAATTACCCATATTCTTGGCTCCTCTTCCTTCCCATTAGCCATTTCACTCTTCTTCTACTAATACTTTTCCCAAAGGTAAATAGAGAAAGAATGGGAAGGGAACCTCTAATCAATCAATTTTTGCCCTTTGGAAGCAGCTCTGACGAGAAAGGAGGTGAGAGAGGAGATGGAGGCTGGGGGTGGGCAGTTCAGTTACATGATAATTCTACTCAATTTCAAATGCTTTCTAGGTAAAATGTATGAGTTTTTAAAATTAAGAGTGTCCTTCAACTACCTACATTCACAACTATTGTCCTTATTTTCCCCTATCGATGAAAGCAAGATGTGTTTAGATGCCACATAGAACTCTGCTTTGTATTGAATAAAGGAAAAAACATCAAATAATTGTTAATCACAAGTTTCCTTTCCTATTGCCCCTTTATCTTTTTGGTTATACAAATGGCATTGTGGATAAAGGTCTGGCCTTAAAGTCAGTAAGACTTGAGTTCAAAGCCTACTTTTGGCACATATTGACTGTGAGACCCTGGACAAGTCATTTAACTTCGCAATATGAGGCTGTTGTTGAATAGTATAGTTAAAGACTGTTATTGATAAAGGGGAAGTATTCACTAAGAATACTCTACACTAGAGATGTCAAACTCACAACACACAAAACTCTGGAGTACAGCCAGAACCAGTTAAGCATAACTGGGAAATGTTAAACAAAATAAGTGAAAATAGAATACAACATAATGTTAATTCATGGTTTTCCCCATCAAGCCCAGAGGGATCCATTTCTATTTGTGTTCAGCACCACTGACATATGCTACTGAAATCACAATTCTGCCCTATCAGTTGTGAATCAAAGACTATTGTTATGAGCTCTGGGTATATTATATAGATGGTGAGGTGGATAAAGCATCAGACCTAGATTTAAGAAGACTCACTTTGTAAATTCAAATATTACATTTACTAACTGGGAAAGTCACTTAACTGTTTGCCTCAGTTTCCTCATCTGTAAAATGACTTGAGGAAGGAAGTAAAAAACCACCCCAGCATTTTTACCAAGAAAATCCCAAAGTGCGGTCACAAAGAATCATCCACAATTGAAATGACTAAACAAATCAAGCCCAATTAATTTTAGAGCATATGGTAGCTTATACTCTATTAAGAGGGAGAGAGACATCTTTTGAGAGTAGTGATGACAGATAAAGTTACATTTACAAAGGGCTTTTTTTTTTTTTAAAGCACTTTATATACATCACTACATTATTTATTGTTGTGCAGTCATTTCAATCATGTCCTACTCTATTTGGGGTTTTCTTGGCAAAGACATTGGAGTCATTCACCATTTCCTTTTCTTGCTCATTTTAAAAATGAGCAGATGCGAAAACTGAAATAAACAGGGTGCCCAGGATCACACAACTAATAAGTATCTGAGGCTGTATTTGAAATGAATGCTTCCCAACTCCAGGCCTGGAAGCCTACACTACTTAGGTGTCTGTGTGCTACATTATAACTCTGACAATAAGTCACAAAAATATACCTGCCCAAGGTCACATGGCCATTATGTAGTACCCATATCTTCTAACTCCACTGTTATTCTATCACCTAAACCATGATAATTTTTCCCATAATGTGCTTAGCACAATGTCCACATAGCAGACTTGGTAGAAGAGCTTAATAAATGTTTAATAATGGGTTCGATTAAGCCAAAGTTTTGCTAAATTTAAGCCTGAATGTCTGTCTAATTCACTCTGGATCCCCATTTGGTACATTGGCAGTTCAAAAGTCCTGAGCTCAAGAAATCTTCCAACCATCCTTCCCAGTCCCAGGTCTTATGCCACCAATTCTAGAATGTGTTTTGCTTTTAACAGAGTTTTCAGTCCCCTGGTACATACCACTTCCTCTGAGAACTCTTGCTTCTTCACGAAGCTGGAATTAATTTTTTCAGTGGATTCCTCTAGAATCTTCAGGGCTCCTTTCAACATGTCTGAGTGGGCATGGATAAGGATCTACATTATAGAAAGAAGCAAATACCAGTGGTTTAGACTTGGAAGACATGAAACTAGCCAAGCCTCTGTGTTACCCTTAGAGACAGGCACAAGCAGAAAGTTTCATCTAGATGTTTTTGGGCTTTCCTTTGTTATGCTATTTTCAAAAACTGGGGTCTATGAACTTGTTTGTTAATTATCCTATATTTCAATATAATTGATTTCCTTTGTAATCTTTTGTACTTTATTTTATGCATTTAGAAATATTATTCCAAAGAGGAGTCTCATAGGCTTCCCCAGACTGCCAGACAGTCACAAAAAAGACACAAAAAAGGTTAAGAGCTTCTACCCCTAAAAGGTGCCCACAGAATGTATCCAGCTGATAGGAAATTCCATTCCTCTAAGATCCAATCCAAAATACACCAAGCCATTAAAAAACCCACAAACAACTTAAGTATTCTTTTAGGATCCAACCTGTTAGCAATTGAGAGCAATATCACTTTACACTCACACATCATCCCAGTTAAGATGGAAGACTCAAGGGTGAGAGGTCATCAAGTATGGTACATTTCATATATTTTCCAAAGTTTTCAATAATTTATTGTTTTTGCTCATTTTTTTCTTTAAAAAAAATCTGTTATATGACATAGCTCTAAGAGAGAGAAGATAAGAAGAGATGCTGGGAGAAATTTTGTTGATACAAAAAGCCCAATAGAGATTAATAAAAAATTTTATAGGCTCCCAGGAGTTTGAAAAGACTGTTAATGTCCCCCCTCCAAAATTGCCTTGTATTAAACTACTTTGTACATATTTGTGTTTATTCAAATTATATTTATGCTGTATATATATTTTAAAGGTATTTGTCAATTTCATCACTTGAATATTGTTTTTGTTTAGTCACATTTGACTCTTTATGACCCAATTTAGGATTTTCTTGGCAAAGATACTGGAATGATTTAACATTTCTTTCTCCAGATCATTTGACAGATGAGGAAACTGAGGCAAACAGATTTAAGTGGCTTGCCCAGGATCACACAGGTATTAAGTGTCTGAGGGCACATTTAAACTAATATTCTCCTGATTCCAGGTCTGACACTCTATCCACTGTGCTATCTACCTGCCTATTTGAATGTCAGCTCTCTGCAATTAGGCACCATTCTATTCTTTGTACTTGTATCCCCATGGCTGGCCCCAAAGTGCCCGACCTATACAGCCATTTAATATATTCTTCTTGGTTGACTGGACACCATCTAGTTCAACACCCTTGTTAGCAAAACAAGGAACCTGAGATTCAGGAAGAATAAGTGATTTCCCAAGAGTGCTTTTGGGCAGGAAGTGATATAGACAACATTGGAATCCAGATTTTCTGATGCCTATTCTAGCCTTTCAAACACCCACAAGTAGCAGAATAAAATGTAATTGGAAAATGTTTTACACAACAAATAAAAACACAAATTACAATAAAACATTAAATTACAATCAAAATACACACAAAAAAGTTATGATATAGCTACAGGGATCCATTTCTACTTAAGTTAAATACCATTGCATCACACTATCCCCATACTTTATGAACCTTACTTCTCAATGGTTCTACTAGGAAGGCAAGAGATAGCTGTAACTTTTCTTATAGATTGAGACATTATAGCAATAATTAATATTAATATCCAATATATGAAGTATAAACTCTTCCTACCAAACCATCAAAACATGTGCTGTTCTGAATTCATACAAGAAAAGGATATTATGGTTCTTTCTGTTCTCCTCTTTCTCCTCCCATACAAAAGGCAAAGAATGAGTCCTATTTCCAATGATAGATTTCTATTTAATATATTCTTTCTCATCTATTGTTTGTGAAAGCAGGAATTTATGGGGTAGTTTTCTAGGATTAATTATTATTGTTCAATTATGTCCTACTCTTCATGACTGCATTTGGAGATTTTTCTTTTTTTGTGAGACAATTGGAGTTCTCTATCCACTGTATTTGTATTAAATCTAGCTGACTGTATTTGACTGTATCCAGAAATGGGGAAATCTATCTCTATCTCATTTTACAGATGAGAAAACTGAGGCAAACGTAAGTGACTTGCCTAGGATCATACAGCTGGTGACTATCTGTGGCTAGATTTGAACTCAGAAAGATTCCAGGTCAGGCACTCCATCTACTTTGCCACCTAGCTGCTCTTAAATGTGGTTCAGTTTTTATATAAATCCCTACCTAGGTTTATTGCTAGGGTTACTGAATGAGGGCCACATTTTATTAATCAAAAGGAAATTATATAGCAGAATGATAACTAGGGATAGAGACGATTTATTTATTTTGGCTGTTTTCTGGAATAGAAAGATAAGACCACAGGGTATATTTAGCATTTTTGTAGGGTCTCTGAAGCTCATTTGGAGGTAAGTAAAATATCTCCACTGAGAGATGATGGAATGCAGCAACATTTGGTGATCACCTTTGTCTCCCTCCTCCAAATCTCTTTCTCACTTGTAAAATGAGATGGTTGGACTTCATGTCTTCTAAGGTCCTCCCAACTCTGTGATTCTAGGACAGCACTGGTAGTAGACTGCCACCCTCTGTTAATAATTATGATACCTACAGTGCCCTGGGGCTACCCTTGTCTTCCTATGAACTTGGAGATTATGTCCCTAGTAAATTTACCCTAAGGCTGCCCAGTGGAAAAGCAGTGCTTTGGAGGCCAAAGCTGGACACAAGCACGAGGAGGGATCTGGCAGATTTTACTTTCTCTCCTCAAATTACTCCCTTCCTGCAAGTAACCTGGTTCCAAAGAGGGCTTTCAAGGCCAGAACAACACCTTGGCTCCTCAGATGAGGAGGTGATGGATGTGGGCAGAGAAGAAAGAAAGCTTCTTATCAGCAGTCTTTTTCCTAGCTGAAGTTTTCAGGAGAGACCAGAATGGAGGTCTGATATTGTTCTAAATGAAGTCCACAAAACTAAGAAGTCCCAGAAATAAATTTTTCAGGGAGTCCATGAGCTTTGAAGGAAACAAAAAGTATACCTTTATTTTCACTAACTTCTTTCAGCCTCTCTTAACCTGGGGTTCTTGAATATTTTTAAAAATTTTAACTATTACAATATAATTTCCTTTTTGATTCTATATATTTCATTCTACACATTTAAAATATTCTCAGAAGGGATTCATGGGCTTTACTACTCTGCCAAAGAGGTTGAGAAAGACGGCTCTAATCTTTCAAGAGATATCAAAATCAAGGCCATGAAAATCGAATTTCAAGGCAGCAGGGGAAAATTTGATATGAGAAACTATTTATGGAGTCTCTGCTCCCTCTGCCACCATAATCACCATGGCCCCAGGAAATAATGCCAAGTCACAAGAACGCTGCAGTCTTGCAGGAATTTGATATAAGTGGATTTTTTAAAAAGCTGCACAATATTTCCAAACTAACATTTAGGAATTAGATATTTCTCTCTCTCTGCCTGTGACAGGTTTTTTCTCCCTTCCTCCCTCTCTCCATCTCTTTCTCTCCTTCCCTTCTTCCCTCTAACTCTGTGTTTATGTCTCTCCCTGCTTCCTTCCTTTCCTCCATTTTCCCTCTCCCTGTTTTTCTATCTTTCCCCCTGCCTCACCTCTCTGTCTGTCTCTCTCAAAGCTGGATAAAGACTGACATGGATTCCATGAGCAAAAAAGACTACTGTCATATAGTGGTGAGAGTATAGTGGTGAGAGTACTCTATACCCCAGTGGGAAAGCCATCATTCTGAAGTTAAAATTCAAATCTTGGTTCCGGTGCAAAGTGTTTGTGGGACCCCTAGCAAATCACTTTACCTCTCTGAGCCTCAGTTTCCTTATCTATAAAAAAGGAGGTGGAAGAGAAAATTTTTTAGGTCTCTGTCCAGCTTTAAATCTATCGTTTTCATGGAGCTCAGGTCTTACCTATTTCTCATGTTTTAGTCTGGGAAAGCTTCCTGCTTAGCATCACAGTAGCTATAGAAAACTGAGTTAGAAAAAGCCTCAGAGGCCATGTGATCCAACCCCATTATTTTACAGCTGAGGAAACTGAGGTCCATCGATTATTATCCATCTAACTCATACACAGAGTTTTATCTCTGCAATTTATCATTGCAGAGCCAGAACTTTGGCCCACATCTCCAGCCCAATTCTGCTTTCTTTCTGCTGTACCATTCAGCATGTAATGAGATTTAAGGGTAATCTTTGACAAAGGAGAAGGACCAGGATTTAAAAAGTTCCACCTGTGCCCCACAACTCCCATGTGTTATCATTCCAAGTTAAAGCCCCCAAAGTAAAGAACAGTGAACACCATTCTGAAATGTGTCTCCCTTTGCCAGTTACATAAAGAAATGAACAAATTCAAATCGAATCACTGGAAATTTACTCTGATCTAGTTTCAGCTAGTTCCAGACATATTTGGAAGTGGAAATTAATCCTCTGATATGGAGCAGAATACTAAAGAAGATCTGGGGCTCTCTCAGTATTGACAGTTTTGGCTCAGATGGGCAGAGCCGAGCCAATGTGGTTGTGTCTGCATGAGATATCCTAATCAATCAATGCAGTACTGACTGGGGAGGAACTGGAAAATTGGTCATCTAGGTTCCTAGGCATATTGGCTAAAGGAAGGATGTAGATAAGAGAGAAAGTGAGAAAATACAAGATTAGGTCAGTTCAAATTCCATTTGGTAGAAGGAAAAAATCTTAACATGAGTCACTAATTAAAATTAGGTAAAGAAAATGATTTCATTTGGATTTTCTAAATACTGACTAATTGGTTGCCCATTTATCAGTTTTCCCTTGAAAAATAATTACAAAATACCCTTAAAAATATCAAGGGAAAGCTCAGCCCTAATCAAGTCTGATTCAAAGAAAGTTTTTCAAAAGATTTTTTTGAAAATTAGATAAATTTCTATTTATCATAGAAATGACTGTTTACTGTATACACATGTGTATATATAGTGATTATAATGATCTGAGTTGACAAATAATAGTTTGAACATTTGACTATCATTCTGCTGAGAATGGCAACTTTTTCTACTTCCTCATCTCTGAAGTTGGCTTAAACCAAAACATGAAAAATTTAATTTAAGCATGAGGAAAGGTTTCCTGACAAGAGTTGCTTCTAACCTCTCTAAGACCTGATAAAATCAGGTATTCTAGGTTCTCTATGATCTCATTCTGGGTAACTTCTTCTCAGCTTATGTTCATACTACTCCAAAGGTTCTAAATTCTTGATGTAACCTATTATTTCTCCCCTGTACTTCCCCACCTAGACAGTTGGATGGCATAGTATATAGAAAGTAGGAAATGCAAGGCAGAAAGACTTAGGTCAGAATAAGAGGCACACAATGCTGGGTCTGTATCTAAAAGAGATCATAAGAGAGGAAAAAGGACCTGCATGTACAAAAACGTTTGTGGTAACTTTTTTGGTGATGGCAAGGAACTGGAAATTGAGGGGATGCCCATCAATTAGGGAATGGCTAAAAACGTTGTGGTATATAAATGTAATGGAATATTATTGTTTCTATAAGAAATGATGAGCAGGCCAATTTCGGAAAAAGCCTGAAAATTTACATGAACTGATGCTGAGTGAAGTAAACAGAACCAGGAGGGTATTGTATATAGTAATACCAAGATTATGTGATGATTAACTGTGATAAACTTGGTTCTTTTCAACAATGAGATGATTCAAGATAATTCCAATAGACTTGGGATGGCAAATGCCATCTACAACCAGAGAAAGAACTATGGACACTAAAGGTGGATTGAGGCATTCTATTTTCACCTTTCTTGTTGTTATTATCTCATGGTTTTCCCCTTTTGATCCGATTTTTCTTTCCCAACATGAGTCATGGAAATATGTTAAAAACTGAATGTACATGTGTAACCCATGTCAGTTTGCATGCTGTCTTGGGGAGGGGGAAGGTAAGGGAGGGAGGGAGAAAAAAAGAGAGCTTGAAATTTTACAAAAACGAATACTGAAAACCATCTTTACATGTAATTGAAAAAATTATATACCATAAAAAATAAAAAATGAAAAAAAATAAGGGGCACAAATGGAACTCTAAGATTTAGACACTCTTCAGCTAAGTGGCTGTTGGCAAAGTCGATCAATTCCCGTGTTTCTGAGGGGCTAAGAGTAAAAGAGATTGTGGATGACAACTTTTTACAAACAAAATGAAACAAAACAAAAATACATGGCATCTTCATAAAATCTTCGTGTACTTTTTAAACTTTAAGACTTTCTTAACTAGAATGCATGGGTAGAATAAGAATAAACTATTAACAGGATTGAAAGGAAAAAAATAAATTTCCTCTCAGGTGATAATGCACTTCAGTTCTGCAAGCCATAGTTTTCTTCCTTATCTATATAAGAGAAATATATTTCTCCCCTTATCCCATGATGTGAAAAAGGGTAGTCTGTATATAGTAACTGTCCTAAAGTTTAAAAAATATATTTAAAAATATATTTGACTTTTTGTTTATGTCACATCTTTTAACGTTGTAAGAATAAACAAAGACTTTATTTGTGGAGAGGATGTAGTGACTACCAAAATCAGAAACCATCTCTACACAGTGGGCATCATTTTATTGCCCTTCAGAGTCTATGTTTATCTCTAAAATGACAACTTACATTTAAATTATTACATGCTTTGCTGTCTGGGTTCATGATCTGAGAATAAATGTATCTTGCCTTTGCCACCTGGTTCTGAAAGAAAAAAAAAAGCAATATCATAAGTGATGATCATTCTATCAGGATCTTAACAAAGATATATTAAGATCCCCAGCACCTCGCTTCCTTCCCCCCAAGAACCCAAAAGGTGATGCTTATGGAAACAATCCTTTCCCAATCATTAAACATTCTATGGAATTCTTCAAACAGTGTGTAACTGACTCTTTTTCTATTTCACTACTTCTTATAGTGAGATCAGGCTGGAGAAATGTCAACCAGAGCTTTTCTAGCTTATCTAAGTTAGCAGGGCTCAGGGCTTCCTTGGTGATCTCAGAAGGCCAAATGAGAATAAGGCCCCCACCTCAGGGCTGTTATTCTCTGCAGACCAATAAATGGATCTTGCCTTTACCTCTCCAATCAAAGCTTCTTAAACTGTGGGTCATGACTACATATGGGGTCTAATAATTGATTGTGAGGGGGCAAGTCACAAAATTATTATCAGTATGTGTTTGATTTGTAGACCTATTTTATATACCTATATACCCAGGGCCATATAAAAATTTCTTGGGTAAAAAGGGGCAAGGATTGTACAAAGTTTAAGCCACCGTGGCTAGATAAAAACATTTGTGAAGAAAATCCCGATTCCAACAACTCATATATAAAGACAATGAAAAATGGAGCCCTAAGAACTTTGCCAGTTCAGGCTCTCCTTTGGATCCAAACATGAGTGTTAAGATCACTACTGCATGGAACACTTCCCTGAACTAAATGACAACACTAGCGACCACCAGAATTAGCCCTCATTTCACTGCTGTCTTAAATCACATTGTCCTAATGAGTGACTGTCAGTGGTCAGTCAATAGGCCTTTAGCAAACACTATGTTCAAGGCACTATATTAAGAACAAAGTTCTCTGCTCTCACAGGGATCATTTTATAAAGGGGGAGGCAGCATAGAAACACTGACATACATTCACCTTGCCTTTGCCACCTGGCAATTTATTTTTACATGTAGCTATAACCGGAAGGCAACTCTAGCAGGGAAGTACTAAAAGTAGGAGAGAATGAAAAAGGCTTCCTGCAGAGGGTAGGATTGGAGCCGAGTCGTAATGGAAATCAAGGAGGCCATTGGGTAGAGATAAGAAAGAACATTCAGATGTGGGGAAAAGCCAGTGAAAAGGCAGGGCCAAGAGATGTGAAGGAAAGGCAAGGAGCCCCATCACAGGACTGACTGGAAAGGGAGGAAGGGGCTAGGTTGTAAAGGGCCATCCCCCGGGAATGGCTGGGTGGTGTGGTGCCTCTGTTCATCCTCCCTTAAAACAGAGGCTCAGGCCTAGAGAGGGATCAAAGTCAGGTGTCAGGCTTGTCTCCTGCACTGGGCTAGCACCTCTGTGAAAGAAACTGGCTGCTCTCATAAGTCTATTGCTCCATTCAATAGCTTCTTTGGCTACTATCAAACAATGCTTTCCTTTTTGCATCCCTGACTCCATTCCCTCTCCATAATCCTTATTATCTAGGTGAGAATTCCTCTTTATTGATGACTCTTCCCAGGGCTCCATGATAAAGGCCAGTGGCAACTTCATCCTAATCACTGGTGCAACATTCTCAGTTTGGTATATGCTTCCATGTTAAAATCTTTTTTTATTTGAAAGGAAAGTTAGACAATTAAAGAGAAAGGAGAACACTGCCAGTGAAAATGCAGTAGGAACCACCTTATCGCCTCCATGTTATTTAGGGAATTTTCCCTGAATTTCATGGAAATGTACTGGCCTCTCTTAAATTCTAACTAACAATAAGGTGAATGCCCTGGCCACACTTTGCTGGCAATCCTTTGGAGCACTCAACCAGGCTGTCCCCACTGATGTGGGGGAAAATTCCCATTTTATACACACAAATGTATTTTGGAATCATGGGAAACACACTAGACTTGTGGTCTTCCAATGGGTAGTTTTTGGAATGCTCATTCAATGGAGGTGGAATTCGGGTCAGGAGGGCATCCAAGTGACTTAACAGCTCTTGTTAGACATGAAAGAAGTTTTGTGGAATCTATTTAAGTCACCTGGGCAATTTCTCTTTTGAGTTTTTTTACTCCTGTTTTCTCTAGGCTTGGGTCTTAACTCTTACAAATGGTAATTGAGTTTCTGAAAGGACAATCTTCTCTGTACATATAAGCAGAAGTGTCAAAGATGTAACTAACTCTCAACTCCCCTGAGTAAGGCCTGAACCAGATTAAAATGCAGTTGGATAATAACTGACATCATAAATAAAAATACAAGAGAATGCAAAAAATGTTAATACATAGTTTTCTAAGTCAATATGCAACATTCATGGATCCTTATATAGATAAGGATTCCTGTGATTTGGTGGACCCCATTTCTGTTTGAATTTAACACCAATGGCCTTAAGCACAGATTTTAGTTGCAAGGACACTAGAAGGTATTGCTCTTTTAGAAATGAGCTCTGTGAAGAAGGCAAGGACACTTGGTTTTATTGCTATAATCTTAATTCCTAACATAGTGACTTGTAATTAGACCAACTAATGTACCTCTTTTCTATATCAGTCCCTTTCAAATTGCATAGACTCCCATCCAAAACCATACCTGTTTTAGAGCTAATGCTATGGCAAAACTGGAGGCTCGCCTTGTCAAAATTTCTGCTTTGATCATTGCTTCATCCAGTAAAGTCATACAGGTGTTGAAAGAATTGACATTGTTCTGTAAAGAGACAACAATTAATGAGCTATTATGTACTTTCAAGTTCATTGAAACGAGTTCTTTGTCAGAGCTTTCTCCACTAGACCTGGATTATTCTCCTTGAAAGCTGTTAAGGTTCACATGTAGACTCTGGTCTGAATGCAAAGAGACTGGTGGATATGCAAATTGGCAAATAAGGATTTTCCATGAGCAGAAAAAGGAGATGAACAATCAATCAACACATATTTTATTAAAAAAATAAATAAGTGATCATTTAAAAAAATTTAGTGTCTTCTATTGATACTTTCTCATAACTTCCTTCCTTCAAAAAAACCCAGTAGCTTTAAAATAACATTTTAAAAATAATAACCTTTTATTTTCAAAATATATGCAAAGATAGTTTTCAACATTCACCCTTTAAGAAACTTTTGTTGTCCAAATTTTCTTCTCCTTCCTTTCTTCCCACTCTCTCCCCCCTAGACAGCAAGTAATCCAATATATGTTAAACACGTGCAGTTCTTCTATACATATTTCCACAATTACTATGCTGCACAAGAAAAATCAGATCAAAAAGGAAAAAAAAATTAGAAAGAAAACAAAATGCAAGCAACAACAAAAAAGATGAAAATACTATGTTGTGATCCACATTCAGTCCCCACAGTCCTTAAAGTAACTTTTTTAAAGCTTTGAATCAAGCTTTTCCTTGCAATTGGACAGGGTTTTACTTGTCAGTATGTGACAGGGCTAATCTCCACAAATGACCAGCTTCTGAATACAGACTTATACTTAGAAATAAGCCAAATGCTTGGGTTTGTTACCATACAGAATTGCTGCAGAAGTTAAGCTCAACATTCAGGAGGAAAATTTGGCTGGGGAGATTTCCATTCTGAAAGTATACAGACACATATCAAGTCTTTGATCCCAACCAAAGACCAAGTCTTAAAAGGCTCATAAAAATTGACTTTTTCAAATGAAGAAAATGAGCCACAAACCAGCAAAACAAAGAGATTTCAAGGACAAAATTGAATTTCTGTCCTCAACTAATCCATTCATAGTCTGTGGAAATAACACAGATAGCGACTCATGAGATCACTATCTACTCTCCGAGTTTATGCTTTTGTCTGTCAGGATCTGAATGACAACCAACATCTTCAAGATAAAGTTCCCTTAGGACAAAAAAATGATCATTTAAGGGGAAGACTATTCTTAGAACAACAGCATAAATTTACTGATCTAGGAAAAAAACTGGTACAGTCAAAAGAATACTGGGTTCGCTCTGGAGAGCAATTTGGAACTATGCTCAAAAAGTTATCAAACTGTGCATACCCTTTGATCCAGCAGTGTTACTACTGGGCTTATATCCCCAAGAGATCATAAAGAAGGGAAAGGGACCTGTATGTGCACGAATGTTTGTGGCAGCCCTGTTTGTAGTGGCCAGAAACTGGAAACTGAGTGGATGCCCATCAGTTGGAGAATGGCTGAATAAATTGTGGTATATGAATGTTATGGAATATTATTGTTCTGTAAGAAATGACCAACAGGATGATTTCAGAGAGGCCTGGAGAGACTTACATGAACTGATGCTGAGTGAAACGAGCAGGGCCAGGAGATCATTCTATACTTCAACAACAATACTATATGATGACCAATTCTGATGGACCTGGCCATCCTCAGCAACGAGATCAACCAAATCAGTTCCAATGGAGTAGTAATGAACTGAACCAGCTACGCCCAGCGAAAGAACTCTGGGAGATGACTAAAAACCATTACATTGAATTCCCAATTCCTATATTTTTGCCCACCTGCATTTTTGATTTCCTTCACAAGCCAATTGTACAATATTTCAGAGTCCCATTCTTTTTGTACAGCAAAATAATGGTTTTGTCATGTATACTTATGTGTAACTAATTTATATTTTAATATATTTAACATGTATTGGTCTACCTGCCATCTGGGGGAGGGAGTGGGGGGAAGGAGGGGAAAAATTGGAACAAGACGTTTGGCAATTGTCAATGCTGTAAAATTACCCATACATATAACCTGTAAATAAAAGGCTATTAAAATTTAAAAAAAAAAAAAAAAAAAAAAAGAATACTGGGTTTGGAATTGGAACAGTTGGGTTCAGGTCCTGGTTCTAATTTTCATTGTCAAGTCACTTAAAACTTTCTAAGTTCCAGCTTCCTCATCTATAAAAATGAGGATGATACACACACACACACATGCACACACACACACACACACAGCTAGAATTAATGAAATTTGATCAATTTGATCTTTCAACTCTGGAGCTAATGTTCTCCCTAAACTGCTCAAATTCTTTCCACTCCGGGGCTTTGCCATATTGTTGTCCAAGATGTTGTCCATATTGTCCAGTCCAAATTGAATGGACAATGAAATGGATAGTGAACAAAGAGTCAGAGTTTCAATCTTGCCTCTACCATGTACATGCTATATGACTTTAAATTCTTTGTAGCTCATCTTCCTCATTTGTAAATGGAGCTGATAGTGCTGTAAAACATGCATCACACTACTCATCCTACAGGATTCTTATTAGAAAGAACTTTAAAAACTGGAAACTGCTACATGAATGAGTTTTGACTGTCTTTTCCCACTTCCCCTCCCCCCAAACACTATATGAAAACATAAACATAAAACATTGAAGTAGATGAGCTGAAGAACCAGAGATCATGTAGCCAACTATTAAATATTAATACTATAAAATATTATTAATAAAAATAATCAATAAAATTAGTAAAAATTAATAATATAAAATATTTTTCAAACACATCCAAATCTTTGTGATTCTTTTTGGAATAGTTTCCCATTTCCTTCTGCAGTTCACTCTATAGATGAGGAAACAGATAAAAAAGCTTTAATGACTTTGCCAGACTCACACAGGGGTAAGTGTCTGAGACCACATTTGAACACACTCCTCCATTGCTATTATCTAGCTGCTATTATCTCTCACTCACTTTTCCAGGAACCATTACTCCAGTGAGTTTTGAATAGATGAAACTGGAAAGTTAACTTTAAAAATATTTTCCTTGGGGCAGCTAGGTGGCACAGTGGAGAGCACCAGCCCTGAAGTCAGCCTCAGACACCTAACACTTCCTAGCTGTGTGACCCTGGGCAAATCACTTAATCCCAATTGCCTCAGCAAAAAAAAATTCTTTCCTTTTTTCCTACCTGTCTTATACCTACTTATAAGAACCCTCCTGACATTGACAATGACCCCTGAAAAGCAACACAAGCATCTCGCATCCAAGCTTGATTCTCAATTATACGAGAAACCCAAGCTTTTTTCCAATGTCTATTTATAATATATGAGAAGAAACTATTTCTTAGGGAATCCTAAAATGACATTTTGCTTGCAGCTCTGTGGCTTTCCAAAGGGACAAATGAGACAGGCTTGGCAAGAAATACAAGGACAAGGCAGAGGGAGAACACATTGAAGAAATAAATGGAAGACCTTCCAGGGACCAATCTTTCTGAGAATCACCCAAGAGGTGAGCTCTGGGCCTTGAGGGAAGGCTTTTCAGATACCTTCACGATCTACAAACAGACTGGTTAGTTTTTTCTCAGTCACTACCAAACACAAAATGGATCCCACCTTGGATGTTGGTTTAACCTGATCATTTGTCCATCTGCTCATCCATCCATCCATCCATCCACAAACATTTATTAAGCACTTAATGAGGGTAAAGTACTCTGCTTGGTTGCTATGGAGAAATGTTAAGTCATGGTAGGTCTCTATTCTCAGGGAACTTAGGATCTATTAGATATGTACGGCTCCAAATACAACATAAAGTGGTATATATCAAGTACCAGAGTGACACAAAGTGCACCGGGGCATACACATTAGCAAGATGAGTCTGGCTTGGGTGAGCAGGAAAGGAAAGCTTCCTGAAGGAAGTAATTGAGCTGTGCCTTGAAGGTATTAGAAATGAAGAATATTATGAAAGCAGAGAACAGAAGCCTGAGAACAAAATTAATAAAGCAGAGACTTGAGATCATAGGATTTTAGCATAGAAAGTGACCTTAGAGATCATTTAATTCTCTTTGAATCATAGACAGATGAGAAAACTTGGGCCCCGAATAGTAAAATGTCAACATCTTAATAATATATACCCAAGGTCACAGTTATTTAGTAGCACAGTCAAAGACAAGACAGAATCTAGGTCTCCTGACCTCCCCAATTGCAATGTTATTTACATTTTATTTATTATTCCCCTAGTTATCAAGAGTTTCTAAAAGAAGGGGGGGAGGGAGGAGGAAACAAATGAAACTTTTTTCCACATATGAAAAAAAAGTAGTGATTTCAATAGTAGAATTGAATAAAGAAATTCTTTACTGATGCAGATTGGAACCTACTCTTAAGTCTTAGAAAGCTGCCTGCTGCATGGAGACTTGTCCAAGATCACAGTCTGTTATGGGCCAGAACTCCGTACTTAAAACAAGTATTCTTACAAGGTTAAGTCAGTGGAATTGATGAGACAATGGTTTCTAGTTTAGCATGGTGATTAATAGTTCTCTAAGTTCAGTATGACTGATTTAATCCACAAATAATCGTTTCCTAATGATATAATGATTGGTTTATACTCAGTGTAGAGCATATAAATTAGGACAAACTCAGCCAGAGTCAGAGCCAGATTCATTCACTTCATCTCACATCACCGTGGTGGCTGGCCTGGCCTCCTGCACTTGTCCCACTAAGATCAAAGCCCTCTGAAAGGCTTTCTAGAAAGCTGGCCCGGGCCCCAGGCAAGGAAACTAAATTGTGAAGGAGATAATAAAGGATTTGGACTTTAACACTGGCTATTCTCCTGGTGATTATTCTACTGAAAAGAAGGCTGCTCCAAGACCTCTAGAAAAACCAATAAGAACACAACAGTCAATGAGTACTAGTGGGCCCTGAAATCAGAACTTTCCGACTCCAAGGAGAACTCTCTACTTACCATGTGTGATGTTTCTCATTACAGCTTGCTTTTCTTTAAATCAGTATACTTATAAATGAAATTTCTGCAGTAGATGAAAATCTTAGACTTAAGATAAATTTGTTTTTATGTATTAAAAAAAAAACCCTGAAAATAGTTACAACAAAAAACTTTCCTCAAGATTCCCCATCTACCCCACCCACCATGCTTTGAAAATTAAATGAGATCATCTTACCAGTTTATAGCAAATTGCAAAAGCAAGGATGTAGGTATCTTTATTGAATTTTATCCCTTGGTTTTTCATTTCTAATAAAATCTCCAATGCACCTGCCAAAAGAAAAGCATTAAACAGAGCACTAGAAAAGTGTGATCTACTGGGAGCCTCTAGAACCCTGACTTGTTTTTGTGCCAATTACAGAAAACTATTTTTTTCTACACAATCAGAGCTG
This sequence comes from Sarcophilus harrisii, assembly GCF_902635505.1. Taxonomy (NCBI): domain Eukaryota; kingdom Metazoa; phylum Chordata; class Mammalia; order Dasyuromorphia; family Dasyuridae; genus Sarcophilus; species Sarcophilus harrisii. Next base: position 169,702,076 of record NC_045426.1, read on the forward strand.
TCCTGTCAAAGTTATTGGATAATTAACACATTTCAAAATAAATCATTCTAGACATAAGGCACTAATCTTTTATAACTCCATGCATTTTCAGCATAAGTGAAATCTGATATGCCTCATCAAGGCAATCATTCTAAAATAATGAAAGTCTAAAAGACTTTAAAAAAAAAATGGGATTCCTATAACTCAAACAGTCAATGAGATCATGTGCACCCATTTTTTTTGTTGTTGTTAATGTGGCTTAATTTTTCATTTTACTGTATTTTAAAAAGGTCAGTTTGTTTTTAGAAACACAATTACATTCTTACCTTCATAGTTGCCTTTGATAAATAATATATTCATCAGAATATTAAATGATGTGCCATCTGAAAAGAAACCATGTAAATGCTGCAAGAGAAAACAACCAGAGAAAGCATTTAACATCAGCAACTATTAAAATGGTTTTTATACACTGCAAAATCTTATCTGATCAAGATTTATTTTCCTCTGCAGTCTGCACAGTTGGCTTTCTGAATACATGGACATACTTCTGACAGGCCAGGGGTTCAAAACCTGACACTTGGTCAGTAAGAGGAGAACTGATTTGAGAGCAGACTCCTTCCCTTCTGGCAGCTGTATCTCTTGGGACAAGACTTCCAATCACCTGAGGAAAGGTAAAACCACTCTTTTTTTAAAATTTTATTTAATAGCCTTTTATTTACAGGATATATACATGGGTAACTTTACAGCATTAACAATTGCCAAACCTCTTGTTCCAATTTTTCACCTCTTACCTCCCCTACCCCCTCCCCTAGATGGCAGGATGACCAGTAGATGTTAAATATATTAAAATATAAATTAGATACACAATAAGTATAAGGTAAAACCACTCTTAAGAATAGTCTACACTCTCCCAATGGGGTGATGTCTCACTGTGGCTGGATTCAAGCCAATCCAGTGTCAGTCAATATCAGCCCTAGAATTGGGGGTGGGAGAAGGGGCTCACAAGAGCCTAGCATTTGCTAGGAAAAGACTCATCTTTTCTCTCTAAGAAGCAGAGCTATACTTGTAATACCAGTTCACAAAAGCCAATTGTTAAATTTTCAACATGAGCTCATTTATACCTTGGAAAATTGCCAAATGCAAAAATAATGGCCTGAGTGATTGTTTTGCTGATTGTCTAGACTTTTTAAGAATGTGATGGAGAAAACATTAGTACTACAGATTAAACTTCAAAGTGGGTCATGTGTAAAATCTCACCTCTTCCCATAGAAACCTAATTGCTCAACATTATCAGCACATCGTTGCTGACAAGTGTGGTTATTTAAAGAATCTAGGAGTGAAAGGACTCAAATAGGGAGACAAAAATTTTCACAGATGTTCCTCTACTCTAGGCAAGCCTGATGGATAAATGTCAAAATTTACAAAAAGCATATATAAAAACTGATGAGTCACTTCACAGAAGAATCCATTATAGGAATCCCTTAAATAACCAGCTTTCTTTAGAATGTTCACAATAAAATTAGATTTATGAGCTTTCCACGTAGAAATTCTATTTATTTCCCCCAAGGAGAGGGCTTGATACTTCCCAATGAAAGTTCTAAAAATAACCTCTATTTCTAGTAAGTTATCAAGGTGCTGATTTTGCTTTTGCCACACCAGCACAAACGGTAGTTAACATAAGTCTTGGCCCTCAGGAGATGCGTTTATCAAGGTACAGATAATTGCTACTCTGGTTTGAGATCATTAAGTTTTAAGTCAGAGAGCAGAGTTTGAATCTTGCCTCTTACAATTATGACTTGTATCACCATGACAGCCTCTCTGTGCTGGTTTCTTTCTCTATAAAATAGGGTTGGTTTGTTTGTTTTTTAAGAGTTAAGGGGTGGAACAGCTAGGTGATGCAGTAGACAGAGCACCAGCCCTGAAGTCAGGACCCGAGTTCAAATGTGACCTCAGACGCTTAACACTTCCCAGCTGTGTGACCCTGAGCAAGTCACTTAACCAGAACTGCCTCAACAAAAAAACAAGAAAAAGAGATAAGGGAAAGGAGCCTCCACTTACGATTTCATTGCTAAGTGGCTCAATGAATAGAACTGCTAGCCTGCTTAGTGTCAGCAGACTTGAGACTAGGCAAGCAGACTAAGCAAACTATTATCTTTTCTCTGCCTCAGTTACTCATCTGTAAAATGGGCTTAATAAAAGCACCTACCTTCCAGAGTTGTTGTGAGGATCAACTGAAATGATGGTAATAATAATAAAAGGTAAAGCAATTACTTTGTCCAAAGTGGGGGCACCTGGGTGGTACATTGGATAGAGTAGTGGGCCTGGGTTAGGAAGACTCATCTTTGTGAATTCAAATCTAGTCTCAAACATTTACTAGCTATGTGACCCTGAGCAAGTCACTTAATTCTGCCTCAGTTTCTGTATCTGTAAAATGAACTGGAGAAGGAAATGACAAGCCATTCTAGTGTCACTGCCAAAAAAATCCCAAATGGGATCACAAAAAGTCGGACATGACTGAAATGACTGAATAACAACAAACAACAAATGTCCCAAGCACTGTGCTAAATGATTTATAATTATTATCTCACTGTGCTAAATCCTTTATAATGATTATCTTATAGATAATAATTTACCATGCTAAGCATTTTATAATAATTATCTCCTAGATATAATATTTCATTGAGCTAAGCCCTTTATAATTATTATCTCACAGAGATAATAATTCACTGTGCTAATAAATGATTTAAAATTATTTTCTCTATGATAATAACTAACACATATATTGCTTACCATGGGTCAGGCAGTGTACTAAGCACTTTATAATAATTATCTGCTAGAAATAATAATTGGTGTGCTAAGCGCTTTACATATTTTTTTTTATATAAGAGCTAACATCTGGTTCTGACTATGAGCCAGGCATTGGGCTAAGTAAATGCTTTACAATGATCATTTCTCTGAGATAATATTTGTAAAGTGTTTAGCATAGTGCCTGGTCCATAGTCAGCACTATATAAGTATTAGCTATAATTTAACATTATTAGTTCTGAACAAAGACATTCCCTCTTCTAATGCAAAAATGTAACTGTTCTGTAACTTGCAGCCTCAGAGAGAGAACTGGAATGCTGACAAGTTAACTACACTGCCCATGATCAGAAGTCTAGTGCGCATCAGAGGCAGTAGTTCCAAGTCAGTTCTCCATGTATCACTCCAGGTTGCCTTTCAAATACTCAAAACATTCAATGGGATCACAGCCATTAAAAAAATAAAAAAATCTATGTCAGCAGTGGTAACAGCACCTGTAATACCTATAATATATAAACCTTAAATATATATACAACTATGTTATTATTATTGTTGGTATTATGCTGTCGAGAAACACTTAAATGCACAAAGATGCATTTCTAAGTGTTAAAAGCATAGAATTCCCTTTCCTAGAAAATAATTGCTTTCTCATTCATCTCCTACATAAGGCAGATATTTATATGTGGGTCTTTTGAAAGTGAAAGACACCTTAATTCTTCAACAATAAATAAGCAGACCTTCCTATAGAAGAAAACTTCTTATAATTGAAGAAATTAATTAATAAACCTTCAAGTTATCAGCCAGCTTGTACTTCAAAGAATCCTAGACTGGATGAAGACCTGGGCTATAAATCCTACCTAACTTTGATTTCCACAGATCAATTAAGTTCTGTTTACCTCAGTTTCCACATCTGCCTAACTAGAAGACCTTATGAGTAGCAGATGAAATAATATTATGTTTAATTTTCTGAAAACTACAAGTGATTGGGTGAAAAGAATGTTGGATTTAAAATCCAAGTACATCAGTTCAAATCTTGGTTTGGCTATGCTACACTGTGCATATCCTCTATTCTGTGTCTGTTTCCTCACCTAAAAAATGGGGAGTTGGATTAAGTGACTAGTTCTTTCTAGATCAAAATCTATGATCTTGTCAGTGGTATCAAATTCAAAAAGGGGGCCACTAAATCATACAGAAGAATCCCTGTGGATTGTATACTGACTTAGGAGCCATAGTAACATTATCTATGTTCTAAGAATGCAATGGCACAAAGGAAAACTGTGATAAAAGGAGATGATTTTTCCCTATGACATTAGCAAAATGGAAACTTATGGGAAATGGCCAACATCACCCTTATGGTAAGTGGCTAATGTCACCTTCATGGAAAATGGCCAATGTCACCATTATGGGAAATGGCCAATGTCTCTTTTATGGAAAATGGTCAAGGCAAAAAAGACAAATTATAAATGACAGACCTGGTCTTTGATGAGCTCCACTGCAGATTGTTCTAGGTTCAGCTCATAGCAAAGCCTTATAAAAAGAGGTCCAAATTTATATTCCCCTAAGCTGATATTTCTGTTTTCAGCATGGTACCTGATAATGAAAGAAATAAAAAAATTCAAACAGTAAGAGAGAAGGAAAGAGGACAAATACCTAGGGAATTTCTAGGGAATTAGGGAGATTCAGAGATACAAGTTCTATATGAACATTCAAGGAACGGCATGAACATTTTATTATTGGGATGATTTTTTTTTGATAGCTTTTTATTTTTCCAACTACAAGCAAGGATAGTTTTCAACATTCACATTTGCAAAAACCTTGTTATCCAAATTTTTCACCCTTTCTTCCCCCTCCTCTAAACAAGCAATCCAATATAGGTTAAAGATGTGCAATTCTTCCAAACGTATTTTCATATTCATCGTGCTCAAGAAAAATCAGGAAAAAAAAAAAAAAAAAACAGAAGAAAAAAAAATCCAACCAAGCAAATCCAACACCAACAAAGATTAAAATACTATACTTTGATCCACATTCAGTCTCTAGTTCTCTCTAGATGCAGATGGTTTTTTCCATTACAAGGGATAACTGCCCTGAGTCATTTCATTGATGAAAAGAGCCATGTCCTTCAGAATTGATTGAATGAAAGGAGATAGAGCCCCATTCCTTGCCCTGCAGACATCTCCTTTTCATAACTAAGACAAGCTACTGAGATGATGGACTAGAGCTTGAACAGTCCTGGTTTCCCTCTATTTTCTCCCCCTCTATTTCTGCCTGCTCTCCTTTACTCTATGAGCACCATCATTGTACTCTCCCACCTCCACTATAATAGTCACTTTCTTATTAGTAGTAACATCCATGCTAGCCAGCATTTAGATTTACAAGGTGCTTTACTTTGTCCAACGTCATCTCATTTGATCCTTACAACAACTGAATGAGGTAAATGCTACTACTATTCTCACCATTTTAGAGATGTCACTAAAGTTAAGAAAGTTTAATTGAGTTTGTCACACAGTTAGCATGTGAGGTAGCATTTGAACTTGGATCTTTCTTTCAAAGTCCAGAAGCACTTCCTCAATTTAACTGCCATAATGAGGCAACAGAAAAGAATTCAGAATTCAGATTCAGGTTGTTTTGGTAATTAAATAAGGGAATAGATTTGAATGCAGTCTGAAAATGGTAATATACTATTTATTTGTTTTTGTTTCTATTAATACAAACAGCTAGCTAGTACAGTAGATAGAGTGCTGGGTCTGAAGTTAGTAAGACCTCATTTCAAATTAAGCATCAGAGACTTCATTTAACCTCTGCCTCAGTTTCCTTGACAGCAAAATGGAGTTAAAATAGTACCTTTTTTCCAGGTGTGAGGATAAAAGTTGATAATATTTCTAAAGAAATTAGTCCAGTGGCCTGGTAAATAATAGCTTATTAATTCCTTCCTTCCTTTCTCCCTTCTATACTTACTTCTTCACCCCCTCACTCTTTCCTCTATCCTTCTTTCTTCCCTCTCCCTCTTTTCTATTCTTCCTTCTTCCCTTTTTTTCTATCTATTCCTTTTTCCCTTCCTTTCTTCCTTCACTCCCTCATTTCTTCCTTTCAATCCTTTTTCCTTATGAATTTTCTCTTCCTTTCATGCTTTCTGCTTTTCCCTTCTATCTTTTCTTTCTTCCCTTCTTTTCATCCTTTCTTTCTTCTTTCCTTCCATTCTTCCTTCACTCCCACCTTTCCCCCTTCTATCCTTCTTTCCATCATTTCTTCCTTCCTCCTTCTCCCCTCCCTCTCCTTCCTCCTCTCCCTTTCTTCTTCTTTCCTTCCTTCTTTCTCTCCCTCCCAAAAATAGACCTTACTAGAACTTCTTAATCATAAGAAATCTGATTAAAGAAAATACATCACTTGAATAACATGGGAAGAGGGTCTGACAGTACATTGCATAAAGCATTTAAGTGCCTTTTATGGGCCAGGCATTGTGCCGAGTCCTAGGGATACAAAGAAAGGCAAAAACAGAATAGATATGTACAAAGTAAATATATGGTAACCTCATAGGGAAACCTGGGAGGACTGGGAAAATCTGCTGCAGAAAGTAGAATTTTAACTGATTCTCAAAGAAAAGCTAATGGGAAGAATTATATATAAAGAAGAGCCAAAAAACAGTGATGGGAAGGGAGAAGCAAAAGGATACCTAGCAAGTCCTTGAGTTGTTTAGGAAATGATGAGAAAGCTGCTCTAGGCCCCCTCCTATAGTGGAGGATCCAGAAGGAACTCTCCAATGTTCCACCCTCCTTCCTCTCCAGGCAGAGCAGATCCTGTTGCAGAGGGTACTGAAGGAGGTAAATTTCAGTGACCTTGCAGGGAGATGAGACCCAGGGATTATTTCAATCATGCAGCTCATTAGCTTTCTCACTATGCACAGAGCATAGAAGTAAGAGATCATACAGAGAAAAAGGAGCCCCATTAATATGTAGAACTAACATAACTAACATAGCATTTTCTGGCAAGTAAGACTGAAGCAGGAGAACTGCTTTACAACACACAGGTTGTCCACAGGCACCCTCATCTGCACCTGGAAACCGAAGGGACAATTCTCCTCTGGGAGAATCCCAGAGGCTGAGAGATGAAAGAGAGGACAAACAGCAGAGGGGAAGATGAGTAAAAGGAAATACAAAAAAATTCCACTTTGTAAAATCTCAATACTATGATGAGTCTTCCAGTTTCCCAATAGTAGAAAAAGTAATGGGTAGACTGTGTGAAGTGGAGACTACTGCAGTGGTTTTACCTACTCCACTTTCCTACCTTTGCATTTCTGCATACCCTCTGTCAGTGGTTAGTGTGAAAAGCATTCCTCCTAATAGGGCATTGGGACATTCTTCCATCCATAGTAGTAAAAAGCAGGAAAAGGAGATCACCGAGGAAGCACCTCACCTGTAAATGGCACTTCTTGCCAGCTCCATGTCATCTTGGGTTTCACACAAATGGAGCAGGGTTTTCAGTTCCTCTTTTAAGATGAGACCCTTTTTCTTCATTTTCTCTTCAATGTCTTTAAAATAGATTTCTGAAAGAAATCCAAGTGTGGCAATCATCACCTGGGCTACACTGTGAAGGAATCTCAGCTAATGTATTAGGGGAACCAAAAGGAGTTCAAGGTGCAAGTACTGCAGAGGACCATTCTCAATTGGAGTCAAACAACGAGCATTAAATATCTACTATAAGCCAGACACTGTGCTAAGTGCTGGGGATACAAAGAAAGGTAAAAAACAATCCTCAAAGAACTAAACTTCTCACAGGGAAAATAAAAATAAAAATAGTTATGTACACACAAGACTTGTATGGAGTGGATTCAAGGTAACCTCAGAGGGAAAGCGGGAAAGACTGGGGAAAATCTGCAAAATGTAGGTTGTAAGCTGATTTTTAAAGGGAAACTGTAAGGAGGAGGAGAGAAATCCCAATAAATAGGGGATTGCCAGTGAAGCTGACCTCAAGCAGACTTACAAAATCTACAGATAAATGTTAAGTTGGAGGAAAAAAGGAAACAAAATGGAAGCACATATAAAATCTCCTGGCAGAGACCGGCTCAGTGGATAAAGTACTAATCTTGGAGTCTGGAAGACCAGAGTTCAAATCTGTCCTCAAACACTTAACACTTACTGGCTGTGTGACCCTGGGCAAGTCACTTAACCCCAATTATTTTGCAAAAAACAAAAAAATCTCCTGGCAGATGAGTTTTTATAGATTCTGAATATGAAAACAGAAAGGGAAAAAAGAACTGAAAGTGTACGAAACATGGTTTTGCGGTTTCTTTTTAGCAACAAGGTTTGACCTTGCTTTTGATAACTGGTATATATTATTCCAGGACCTGTACTCTTTTATTGCGGGTCCCCCTCACCCCCTGTCCACATGGTTTAAAGCTTTTTTTTTCCCTTCCAAAATATCTTGGGGTTTACTGGCTAGATTTCTTTCTTAAGCCAAACCAACTTCTTAACCCATTTCTTAAACCTAAACCACTTTGATTCTCATTGATTGGCCACCAATAGGAGCTAGGTCAAGCCCCATTTGGATTGTGTTTGGGTCCTGAGTGACTCAGACTGAATGTAAATAGCAACCATTTCTGCTTTGGCCAGAAACCCTGAGAGTCTTCCCCTCCTAGATATATTTAGATTTTTTTTTTTTTTTTTGACTAGGTGAAAGAGGAGATTTTTTGCCTCAGTTGCTTCTTAACCTTGATCACTGAATGGGTGCAGCTTCAGTCGAACCGAGACCTATTGAAGATTTTAGCTTAAAAACCGCCAAGGTCTCCCAATCCATCCAGGGCTTCTACAATTATCTTGAGTTATATCTTGATCTATATCCAGATGGGTCTGGAGGGAAAAGTGAGGCAGGTAACCGTGCCCAGCCCTCCCCTCACTCAAATCCAACTCACTTACATGTCATGGTCCTCTTAGAGAATGAAGGAGCAATGATCTTGTACCATCTGGGAATTCTTGACATTTCTTTCTTGAGATGCAACTCTACCCCCTCCAACATCTCCTTCATATTTCTCTTTATACATGATTTTTTGGACTTTTGTAGAAACTGTCATGGGTTAGAAACCAATTCTTAAATGCAAGCAACAAAGATGGGCTATTTCTTGTCAGCAGCAGGATCACTGAAAGTAGCAGTCTTTAGCCTTTTTTGAAAGGGTTATATTCCCATGTAAGTTACTAAAAGGGCAGCCCCAAGGTAAATACTATGCTTTGAAGCTAGCAAGACTGGATTTTAGCTGGGATCTGTGCAGAGAATGGCTAGGAGGCAGATAGAATGCAGGTATCTGCTTTCCAGAAGGCAGTAAGAATTTCTTAGTATTTTAAGTTGATTTTTTTTTTTTTAAGTACCAAAAAAGTACAAAATTTGGTGATAGGTGTGATGGTCAAGTACTTTGGAAGAATGGAACTTGGAAACTTCATGAAAAAGAGATAGGATTCTGGGGAAATAGTGAAAAAAGTAAGAAAATGTCAAGTGTTTCAGATTTCCTCCCATATACAGAACAAATGTGTGCCTCAGGGTGAACATAGATTGGTAAAATACAAAGAAGACATGGGGCAGAATCCAAGTCCTCCAGGGACAACTTGAAGACCTGAAGAAAGACCCCAGGCACTTCAGTGAAGTGCAAACACCTCCGGCCTAACTTCCCAGAAACACCAACTGGGTACAGACTCCTAGGGCTGGCTGAGTGTGACTGGAGCTTCAGCAGCACCCACAGAGACTTCCACCCACAGCAGACAGTGCCAGGAGTAGGGATCTGAATCCAGGAAGATGGAGGGAATCTTGACTCATCAGTAACTGCTAAGATGTGGTTCTGGATGAGAAGGAACCAGCACATCCCATGAGTGCAGGCAGAAGCAGTGGGGCAGGGACAATACTGCTTCCGGGTACTTTTTGAAGAGTGGAGTTATTGGTTTAGGGTTCCACGTCACAGGGGAGAACTAAAGTGAAGCTAGAGGCACTACCCCCCCTTCCCCCATGATAATTAAAGGTGCTTATACTAATATCTCTTATTAAAAAAAAAATGAACTGGTAAAGAACAACTCCACCATAGAACTTTACTATGGGAACAGATTAAGTCATCTTCAGAGGAGGGTACTAAATTTAAAAAGCTTCTTCTACCCCAAAGAGTAACATTAAATGGCTCCCTGCCCAGAGAGAATTTATAGAAGAACCCAAAAAAAGACTTTAAAATTAAGTGAGAGAGATTGAGGAAAAACAAAAAACCCACCAAAACAAAACAAAACAAACAAACAAACAAAAAAAAAAAAAACAAGATTATGAAAAGAAAGCTAGCCAACTAGAAATAATTCTTTAAAAATTAGATCTGGGCAAAGCCAAGCCAGTGAAGCTATAAGAGACCAATAAATAACAAAAGAGAATATAAAGAATGAAAAAATAGGACAGAATGTGAAAAATTTTATAAGAAAAATAATAGATCTAGAGAACAGATCAAAAAGAGGAAATTTAAGAATTGAACTACCTGAAAGCGGTTACCAAAAAGATGAAATCTGACACAGTAATAATACAAAAAATAAGCTAAGAAAACTACCCTGGAGTGATAGAACATGATGGGAAAGTAACAAAAGAAAAAAAATCTACTTATTACCACTTCAAAGAGATCCCTTTTGGAAAACACAGGAATATTATTGCCAAATTTCAAAAATCCCAGATGAAAGAAAAAAATGTGCAAGAAACAACAACAACAACAACAATTCACATATGCTGGAGCTATAAAGAATTGTTGTTGTTTGTTGTTCTTTCAGAGAGGATCGTGGCATCAGGGAAGTAATGTCATGACATGCAAGTGAATTGAATTAAGTAATGGAGGGCTGTGCAAGGTCACCTGCCTCACTTTCCCCTTCAGGGCCATCTGGGTCCAGTGGCCAGACATAGATCAAGACAATTGGAGATGGCTTTGGATGCGATGGGAGACCTTGGCCTTTTTAAACTAAAATCTTCAACAGGTCTCAGTTTGATTCAGGCAAGCCCAATCAACGATTAAGGCGAGGTAGAAATTGAGGCAAAGAATTTCCTCTTTTGTCCAAACCAGAAATTACATTCACTCTGAATCAATCAAGGCCCAAACAAAGATCAAATGGGGATTGACCTGGTGGTCAATCAATGAGAATCAGAGTGGATAGAAAGAAATGTAGCCAGTAAACCCCAAGATATCTTGAGAAGGTTCAGAGATCCAAAAGAAAAAAGCTTTTAAGGGCATCTGTGAATAAAAGCACGGTACCCTATGTAGACAGAGGGAGGAAGGGAAGGGGATTTATAAGCAATAAAAGACTATAAGTACTGGTATTACATATACCAACAATCAAAAGAAATAGGCCTGTGGCTAAAAATATATCCAGCAAAATTATCCATAATATTAAATGAAAAAAGCATTTGAGAAACTTGTAGACTTTCAGGACTTTGTCTCAACCAAACTAGAACTTAGTAGA